>NC_069499.1:1242911166-1243113666 GCF_027579735.1 Bombina bombina
TATGGTGTGTTAATTTGCGCATGCTCATTTTGAGTTGGTATTTGTGGAATGTGTAGAATGCGATGATGTCATAGTGGTCGTTTTCTCTAACATTGTCCAATAGTATTCTTTTTAAATGTGAATTTGCGATGGTGTGTTCTTCGTGAAGTGTTGTATATGTATGTTTTTCATAATATATAATGATATTGAATGCGATTTTTTTTTTAGTGTATGTATATATTTTTTAATCCTTGTTGTTATTGTGCGATTTTCCGCATCTTAAAGTATATGCGTATTCCACGTATAAATAGTATTAAAACTTCCCCCGCTTGTGAATGTGTAATGCTTGTGTGCTTTGTTGATTGATTGATGTTGTGACATTTGCGGCGTGTTATTGTTGTGCATGATGTGGTATGCGTCATATGACCGAGCTGTGCGTATTTCTCGCGAGATCGAGTGTTAGGTGAAAAAAGCTATTTTTTGCCTTTCCCATTGTTCTCTATGGGAGACTGTCTAACGCGGGCAGGATTACGCGTGTGACATACACGCGTTAGGAGCATCGTTAGATGGTCTTATATTAACTCTAAATACCGGAGTCAAACAATGCCGTGCGTTAGACATAAAACACGCGTGGCGTTAACAGCCCATCTACCGCCGAACTCTAAATCTAGCCGTGAATGTAATTCTATAGTACTTTCTAAATATGTTTAAATTCTTTTATGAATTATTTAAAAATCAATACACAATATACTTTGTGAATGTCCCTTTAAGGACCAAAACATTTGGAATGTTGATTTAACATTGTCAAAATAAACTAAAGGGGAATGAAAATTATATATAGATATGTGATGTCTAACCCAAGAGCTAAGATTTTAAAAACTACATAATATTAATAACTATAGTTAAATGACTCCACTAGAAAATAAAATCGATTAACCTGGCATCCAATAACTAGCTTGTGAAAAATATCAAGTTAAATGACCTACCATTTATAAATGTAAAAATTAAAATAATTTTGAAAATAATGTTTTGAGATACCTAAGGAAGATACAAGATCTTATAAAATTAATTTTACATTCAACAACACTGTCACTTTAATGTAATTGAACCACTTCCCCTTCTTAAAAGGGAAAACAAATAATTGATGACAAATTTTGACATAAAATTCTTTTAACATCTAAGAATTTCCAAAGAAAAGCATCGATGGATCTCACTCCCCAATTAATGTTAAAAAAGATAGTTTAATGTAATATTCTCGGAATCAGTGGATTTTCTAAAATGAATGCATTATTTGATCTTATGCATGTGCCTGTCAAATAGACAACTACCAGTCATGGGAGTCAAATTGTTTTTTATTGACAGATTATATGGATATTTATTATAATCTGTTCAAAAGAGTGTATTTAATAATAAAATGTTTATTATTACCATTTAAAAAATTAAAAGTTTCTGAAACAAAAAAAAAAAATATTCCTGGAAGTCATCAGATGCCAATCTGAAATTAAAAAAGAAAATTTTAACAAAGTTAATACACACGTTGTCAAATATTCATAAAATACATTTACAATCATCTTGTGTCTATGCTCTAACTTTTTTCAAGATATTTATTAATTAAATTTATACAAAAAAATAAAATAAACATACACCATTATATTGTGTAATAAAAAATACATTTAAATATCTGAATTTCTAATTATACATAATAATGTATATCACATTTCAATAATATATATGTATGCTGAACATAAATGTCATATTTCATGTCCATTCAAATACCTCTATATCAACTATAATATGTATTCCTTTTTCTGATTGTGATCCCTAAATATCTAATGATGAAATAAGTATGACTAATGTATGTAAGCTACCAATAATCAACATTCTTCCTGTGATTCTTAACTAGCATGCATTGGTACACCAACCTGGATAATGCATGGTCTTTGAAAGTCAATTCAGGGGTAAACAGTTGATCTTCAATAGGTGTCTTATTCATCAGTTCATAAAATAGAGGACTGTGAAATACCATCTAAAAAAGTAAAATCATCTAAGTGTCTGATTGTGATCCCTCAATATCTAATTAAGAACTAAATATGACTAATGTATGTAAGCTACTAATATTCAACATTCTTCCTGTGATTCTTAACTAGCATGCATTGGTACACCAACCTGGATAATGCATGGTCTTTGAAAGTCAATTCAGGGGTAAACAGTTGATCTTCAATAGGTGTCTTATTCATCCGTTCATAAAATAGAGGACTGTGAAATACCATCTAAAAAGTAAAATCATCTAAGTGTCTGATTGTGATCCCTAAATATCTAATTAAGAACTAAATATGACTAATGTATGTAAGCTACTAATATTCAACATTCTTCCTGTGATTCTTAACTAGCATGCATTGGTACACCAACCTGGATAATGCATGGTCTTTGAAAGTCAATTCAGGGGTAAACAGTTGATCTTCAATAGGTGTGTTATTCATCATTTCAAAAATAGAGGACTGTGAAATACCATCTAAAAATTAGAAAATCATCTAAGTGTCTCCAATAGGATGCCTCCACAGCCTTATTCTATCAAATAGTTGGCACTTACCATGTGAACATGTCTTTGTATGGTTTTCAAGGTCAGCAGATTGGAAAGATAATGCCAGACATGATCCCATTGGTATACTTCAATTTCAATCTTGGCTTTTTCCACTGTCAGTCTGGGCAATCATCACTGTCAGGCTTCTAATTCTTCCCTTTCAGTCTTTAGATTAAGTCAGCTCCCTAATGGCAGAAAAAGTTTAATCAAAATTACTACAAGTGTATGAATCAGTTCTGTACCCCTCTCCCACCCCCCATTTCAGAATCAATTTCTGTCACTAGCTTACTAAGCGTGTGTAGCATCTTGTGTTATGTTCTATCAAGTGTGAAGATGAGTCATATTGAGCAGAACAAACCTCTAATGTGTGACATTGAACCATAGTCATGCTAGAGGATCCCTTTCTGAGTATTTACATTTTAAGTAATGTGTAAACTAAATACTAGTTTAGAAAATGTATGCCATATGATGTATTTGTGTACAATTCATGCCAGCAACAGTCCATACATTTATACTTACCATCTGATGTCCTCTTTAAAAACCAGGTGGCAAAGACTCGCTACAGGACCCAATGCCCAGAGCATCACCTATATTAATAAATGAAACACATTTTTAGCATTTGATGAACAATCCTAACATGTTTGCACAATTCTCTACTTGTCATTTCCCTAGAGTTCACATCTATTGACAATACTCCAGTCTAACTTCTATTCTTTACCGTCTAAAGTGGCGGTTAATGATGTCTGCTCTGACATTGAGCCCCTCGTCCCGGAATGGCCCCTCTAGAACAGGATCATCCTCCTCATCTCTGAGGAGGTTTCGGTCCGCCAGGACGGCCTGCAGCATCCCAGCCTGCTGTGCAATATTATGCAGGACGCTACAGGCTACAACGATCTTAGCCACCTTCTTTGGGTTGTACTGGAGGGCTCCTCCCGACCTGTCCAGGCACCTGAACCTCATCTTCAGGAGCCCGAACATCCATTCAACCACCGCCCTGGTTCTCTTATGAGCCCTATTGTAGCGCTCCTCAGACACATCAGTCGGGCTACGCAAGGGGGTAATGAGCCAAGGCCGGCTCATGTACCCAGAATCACCTATAAATTATGAACAGAACATAATTCTAATAGAATCCTCAAAATAGTATTTGGAGTCCAATAAAAAGTTTTGTACACGATAATCCAGTAACAAATGTTTTTTTTTAAATTAAAAAATCTAGTTCAATATTATTCTCTATCTTCCCATTTCATCTAAGACATGCTACATATCTGCATTGAACTAAAAGACATTAGCGGAAAGAGACAATGACATGGTTAAATTGCATTAGCTAATATCTTCCCATTTCAGCTAAGACATGCTACATATGCGTATTTCTCCTAAACCAAACCTTGTGTAAAATGCTAACTACATGGTTACATTGCATTCTCTATCTGAGCATTTAAGGTAAGACATGCTACATATCTGCATTGAACTAAAAGACATTAGCGGAAAGAGACAATGACTTGGTTAAATTGCTTTAGCTAATATCTTCCCATTTCAGCTAAGACATGCTACATATGCGTATTTCTCCTAAACCAAAAAAAAAAATCTAGTTCAATATTATTCTCTATCTTCCCATTTCATCTAAGACATGCTACATATCTGCATTGAACTAAAAGACATTAGCGGAAAGAGACAATGACATGGTTAAATTGCATTAGCTAATATCTTCCCATTTCAGCTAAGACATGCTACATATGCGTATTTCTCCTAAACCAAACCTTGTGTAAAATGCTAACTACATGGTTACATTGCATTCTCTATCTGAGCATTTAAGGTAAGACATGCTACATATCTGCATTGAACTAAAAGACATTAGCGGAAAGAGACAATGACATGGTTAAATTGCTTTAGCTAATATCTTCCCATTTCAGCTAAGACATGCTACATATGCGTATTTCTCCTAAACCAAACCTTGTGTAAAATGCTAACTACATGGTTACATTGCATTCTCTATCTGAGCAATTAAGGTAAGACATGCTACATATCTGCATTGAACTAAAAGACATTAGCGGAAAGAGACAATGACATGGTTAAATTGCATTAGCTAATATCTTCCCATTTCAGCTAAGACATGCTACATATGCGTATTTCTCCTAAACCAAACCTTGTGTAAAATGCTAACTACATGGTTACATTGCATTCTCTATCTGAGCATTTAAGGTAAGACATGCTACATATCTGCATTGAACTAAAAGACATTAGCGGAAAGAGACAATGACATGGTTAAATTGCATTAGCTAATATCTTGGCATTTCAGCTAAGACATGCTACATATGCGTATTTCTCCTAAACCAAACCTTGTGTAAAATGCTAACTACATGGTTACATTGCATTCTCTATCTGAGCATTTAAGGTAAGACATGCTACATATCTGCATTGAACTAAAAGACATTAGCGGAAAGAGACAATGACATGGTTAAATTGCATTAGCTAATATCTTGCCATTTCAGCTAAGACATGCTACATATGCGTATTTCTCCTAAACCAAACCTTGTGTAAAATGCAAACTACATGGTTACATTACATTCTCTATCTGAGCATTTAAGGTAAGACATGCTACATATCTGCATTGAACTAAAAGACATTAGCGGAAAGAGACAATGACATGGTTAAATTGCATTAGCTAATATCTTGCCATTTCAGCTAAGACATGCTACATATGCGTATTTCTCCTAAACCAAACCTTGTGTAAAATGCAAACTACATGGTTACATTACATTCTCTATCTGAGCATTTAAGGTAAGACATGCTACATATCTGCATTGAACTAAAAGTAGACATTAGCGGGGAAAAAAGAAATTGGTTGAATTGCATCCTATAGCTGAACATTACGCTAACATTTTAAAACTACAGTGGCAATGTTCAAACTAATTAACCATGTTGTGCACAAATACTCACCAACGAGATAACCAGGGGGCATTTGTCTTTCCTCAAACGGTCTCCACAGGGACGACAGAGAGAGGATGCGGGCATCATGACTAGCCCCTCCAAAATTCGCACACACATGCATAATCCTCATCCGTGCGTCACAAACATACTGCACGTTGAGGCTATGAAAATGTTTGCGATTTCTGAAGGGCAAGTCATCAATTGGAGCATGCAGCGCAATGTGGGTACAATCTATGGCTCCCAAGACATTGGGCAATTCAGCAATATCAAAGAATTCCCGCTTCAGGCGCCTCCAATCACCATCATTCTGTGGGAATCCTATGTATTGCTTACTGATACATACCATGGTGTCCAGAAAGTTATCAAACACCACAGAGAATGTACCTTGAGCCAGGACATGCATGTACAGTTCTCCGGATTGAAAACTCCCGGAGGCCAGGACGTATAGACAGCTTAGCATCTTACTCATGGCGGGAACAGTAGTCCTTATTCTTATACGTGGCTTCAAATGAGGTTTAAGAAGATCGTAAAGGCCAATGAGCTGTTCGCGATCGAGCCGATACTTATCATAAACCTCAAAGTCGCTCATGTTTTCCAAGGTGGGTCTCACCCTGTAGACAGGAGGACCTCAAACCAGACGACCCCTTCGTCTCAGTCTGAGCCGCCGAGGCTGCCTGATTCGACCAACAGCTAGTTCGCCAATAGCAGCACCAGCAGCGTCTACCATGTCATCGTCATCCATCTTTCAAAACAGCGTAACAAGGTATGCACTTGATCTGATGTGGATCACAAGTGATGTTTTGGCCATGTTGTTTGGGGGATTTAAAGTACAATTAGTCCAATGGTAGTGAGTTTGTAATGATTGCTGATTGTATTCACTTGTTTGCATGTGAGCGGCGCGAATGCTTTCACAGTGGGCGTATTTTTGTTGTTTGCTGAAATGTTGTTTTCCAACAATGAATCTCAATGTGAAAGTGTCAAATATCACACATACAGTGCATGTTTGTAATGTTTGATCATATGCGTAATCAATAATTCTTAAACGCGATCTTATAGTAACAAGCACACGTCCAGGCTAACATGAATGAAAGTGCATAGTTGTGTATAATGTGTATCGAATGTGATCGATCAATGTTGCTGCAACATTGTTTGTAAACGATAAAGTAACATCTGCCATCTGTAGTATTGTATATATAAGTGATTGCCGAGCTGTCAATATTGTATGCGTCCCTTTAAAATCGCAATAATAATTCCAAACTTTCCGTCTGCCATCTGTAGTATTGTATATATAAGTGATTGCCGAGATGTCAATATTGTATGCGTCCCTTTAAAATCGCAATAATAATTCCGAACTTCCCGTTTGCCATCTGTAGTATTGTATACATAAGTGATTGCCGAGCTGTAAATATTGTATGCGTCCCTTTCAAATCACACTAATACTGAATAACTTCCGGCTGTCATCTGTAGTATTGTATATATAAGTGATTGCCGAGCAGTCAATATTGTATGCGTCCCTTTCAAATCGCAATAATAATTCAGAACTTCCCGTCTGCCATCTGTAGTATTATATATATAAGTGATTGCCGAGCTGTCAATATTGTATGCGTCCCTTTCAAATCGCACTAATGCTGAATAACTTCCGGCTGTCATCTGTAGTATTATATATATAAGTGATTGCCGAGCTGTCAATATTGTATGCATCCCATTCAAATGGCACTAATACTGAATAACTTCCGCCTGTCATCTGTAGTATTGTGTATATAAGTGATTGCCGAGCTGTCAATATTGTATGCGTCCCTTTCAAATCGCACTAATGCTGAATAACTTCCGGCTGTCATCTGTAGTATTATATATATAAGTGATTTGCGATCTGACAATATTTATTAATTGTCCCATTCAAATCTCCCTAATAATGGTGTTCCAAACTGTTCTTTACGTATATGTTGTATTCTAGTATTGAGTGTTAAAGTTCCGAAAGGGGCGGTACAGTCGTGAATCTGTGATGTGTATGGTTGAATCTTCTAATGATGTCATGATATTATTAACCTGCCTATGTAGTTCTGAAATCCTCATTGTGTTGTTGTATTGTGCTACATTGTTATTGTGTGCTGAATAAAATCTAAATGTGTGCTTTGTGGTTGCGTGATGGGTGATGCGTGTTATGTACATGTACGTATATATTGTGATTGTGTCCCACATATGCTGACTTCTATATAGCGGTCTGGCATTGTTGTTCCTTCCCATAAAGTGACATCTGTAATCTGGTGTAATGATGTTCTTGTTGTACGTAATTCCTAATGGTTTCTGGTGATGGAATCATGATGTCAAAAGTACAGTAAAATCCATATGTTCTGTTTTGTGATTCCTCGAGAGAATGTAATGTGTTTTCCCCCCATCATTTGAATGCACATGTATGAGTGAATGTTAAAAGTAATGTATGTGCATCCATGACTGATCATGTGTTAAGCCTATGTAGATATGCTGTTGATGCAAGCATATGAGTTGAATAACTGAAATGCAATAATAAAGGTAAATGAGAATTGTTTCCCATTGTGTAGTGTTTGTGAATCCTGAAAAGTTGACATTATTTTTGTGTCCGTTTAAATGTAATATTTTTTTAAATAATTTTTTTTTAATAGTGATGTTGATTTGTAGTTGATGTAATATAAAAGTCTGAAACAATTTAATGGTGTTGTGAATATTCAATAAGTAAAATCCATAAATCCACCATAGGGAAATAGTCATTTCTTGATCTATTTATCATAGCTGGGTCTAACGCATAAAATCATGTATTTTTTAGCGCTGGTATTTGGAGTTTTTCTGTCTACGCTATTTGCGTGCGTTAGGGAAATGTGGGTTTCGCGTGCACGAGCACGTCTTCCCAATAGAAGTCAATGGAGGCTCTAAAAATTGGTAGATTTTTTTTTCTAAGACTGGTTTTCCTCGTAAAGTGAGTGACGTCATGAGCTTGTGTGAAAAAGTAACTAAATCGTGTTCTTTTTGTAATAAATAAATATTTTTGGTATGTCATGTGGTGTATATTGTTTGTATGCATCGATGAGTGTATATTTGTGATAATGTTATTAGTTAGATGTAGGTATATGAGGGTCTTTTCCCGTGTGTCAATGTAAGTCAATGGCAAAATGGATTTGTGTTGATTTTTTTCTAACACCCGAGATCTCGCAACTTTGATCCTTTGTATTTTGATAAAAAATTATTAAATCTTAAAAATAAATAATGTTTGTGTAATATTTGTTTTGTGATTCGTGAATGTTTATTTTGTCGGTATATGTTTACTACTGGGTCTGAGGTGTCGGTAGAAATTTGAGCGTTGGGTGATTTTTGAGTGTCGGTAAATGAACTCTAAATACCGGAGTCCGTAAGAAACCAGCGTTAGGGGCCTCTAACGCTGGTTTTCACGGCTAACGCCAAACTCCAAATCTAGCCGTGTGTAAATTTCTTTAACGTGGGATAATCTAAATACATAGTATATAAAATATATCTATAACTATGTTTAATGTACCTGCAATGAAATATGTATCTAAAATGCACAATCGCAAAAAGACAATACCAAGTGAACAAATGGACCCCTAACTATATTTTCAAAAAAAATAAAGAATTAAAAATATGTATATATATATGAAATTGTATATGAGCAGGGGGAAAAGGAATTGACAGATGGGCGTTTAAGGCACCATAATTATGATACTTATATAAGTTACAAAAAATCAAGGCATACAAGTGAACACAGAAAGAAAAAAAGTGATTTCTACATAAAAGTCAGGGGCCATATTAAAGCGCCATATTAAACAAAGATATGATACTGATACAAATTGCAAAAAATCAGAGTATAATACTCATACAAATTGCAAAAAATCGGAATGTGTAATTGGACATAGTAGAATGACACTCTAGTATGTCCAATTACACATTCCGATTTTTTTAAATTTGTATGAGTATTATACTCTGATTTTTTGCAATTTGTATCAGTATCATATCTTTGTTTAATATGGCGCTTTAATATGGCGCCTGACTTTTATGTAGAAATCACTTTTTTTCTTTCTGTGTTCTCTTGTATGCCTTGATTTTTTGTAACTTATATAAGTATCATAATTAAGGCGCCTTAAATGCCCATCTGTCAATTCCTTTTCCCCCTGCTCATATACAATTTCATATATATATACATATTTTTAATTCTTTATTTTTTTCGAAAATATAGTTAGGGGTCCATTTGTTCACTTGGTATTGTCTTTTCGATTGTGCATTTTAGATACATATTTAATTGCAGGTACATTAAACATAGTTATAGATATATTTTATATACTTTGTATTTAGATTATCCCACGTTAAAAATTTTTACACACTTTACAATTTGTGGATCTGATACTTTAGGGATTTCATCATACCAAAACGGATCAATTAGTACATACTTTAGCAGGGAATTTGCATTTGTATTTTTATTTTTATTTTTTGGTTAGTATTATTTTTTGCTTTACTGAAAGCCAGATCACTGTATTAACATATATATATAAACTACATCCTACCTTATGTCGGCAGGTAATATGTCAGTCTGTTATTACATATATAGTTTTTTTTCTTTACCACAGGCAATTTTGTTTTTTATTTCAAAAATATGTGGAGAACATTTTA
Source organism: Bombina bombina (assembly GCF_027579735.1). Lineage (NCBI taxonomy): Eukaryota > Metazoa > Chordata > Amphibia > Anura > Bombinatoridae > Bombina > Bombina bombina. The sequence continues at coordinate 1,242,921,305 of NC_069499.1, forward strand.
TTTATTTATTTAACATTTAGTTTTTATGCTGTATATGTTTTTAATTGTAAACACCATGTCGTTAGATGTGATTTTTATTATTCAAGCAGATGTGTTGTCAGGGTTTTGGTGGAATTTCTGATCAATCCTGTTTTACTTGTGCTTTTAAAAAAACATTCACTCTGTTTTAATCACATACATTACCTGATAAAACGGCCCTGAGCTTTAAGGCCGAGAAACGCGTTGTAGTGCTCAAATAAAATACTTTTTAAACATAACACATCTGACTTTGTCCTGCAAATATCAGATTTTATAACTTTTGGTTTTCCAAATTGGATATAACTGCTACAAGAAAAGCAGAGTTGTTTTTCCACAGCGGACAATTGCTGCAATCTGTTAAACATTGGACCTTCACACGCCGACTTATACTGTGCGGCTACCTGGTATAGCCCGTTCCGGCTGTTTCACGGCCCACGCCAGCTTGCTGTTTGTTGTGCAAAGAGTGCCAGCTTGAGACGTTTACCTTGGAGCGATCACCTGGTTGAGCCTTTCCCGACTGCTCTGCGGACACTTGCATGTAAGCGTACTGGCTGCTTTAAAAGGCCAGCCTGTTCGCATGCACTAGTTTGTAGTGCCAACTTGTTTGTGAGTAGTATTTCAACCTCTCTTGTTCCATTTGGATTGTCACCTTGTATTTTGCGTTATTACACTATGAGGCGCTCCCTTTCTTTCTGTCTCCCTCTATTGTGGGCTATTGGTAGTTTATTTTTAGATTTGATTTTTTGTTAAATTTTGGGGTGTTTTTTGTGTGGGGGATATTAGAATAGGAATATATTTTTTTTAATTTTTGATCATTTTGTTTGTTATTTTTTGTAATAGTAGCTTTTTTATTTTGCGTAATTTTAGTGTTTATTTTTTTGTAATGGTAATTTTATTTATTTTTTGGTAATAGGATTTATTATTTTTAGTAATGTTTTTTTGATAATGTAGGTTGTTATTTAACACAAGTAATGTTAAATATTTTATTAGTTCATGCTTAGGTTTTAATTTTCACAGGTAGGTTTTTATTTATTTTAAGGTAGTTAATAGTTTTATGTACGGTATGTAGTTGCAATGTGGGGGTATGGCATTTTATGGGTTAATAGGTTAATAGGTTTATTTAGTAACTGCGATGTGGGGGATGGTGCTTTAGGAGTTAATAGGTTTATTTAGTAGTTGAGATGTGGGGGATGGTGGTTTAGGGGTTAATAGGTTTATTTAGTAATTGTGATGTGGGGGGATGGCGGTTTAGGGGTTAATAGGTTAATTTAGTAGTCACAATGTGGCAGTTTAAGGGTTAATAGGTTAATAGGTTTATTTAGTAGCTGCGATGTGGGGAATGGTGGTTTAGGGGTTAATGGGTTTATTTAGTAGTTGTGATTTGGGGGATGGCAGTTTAGGTGTTAATAGGTTAATTCAGTAGTTGCAATGTGGGGGGTGTTGGTTTAGGAGTTAATAGGTTTATTTGTTAGTTGTGATGTGGGGGATGGCGGTTTAGGGGTTAATAGGTTAATTTAGTAGTTGCAATGTGGGGGATGGTGGTTTGTATGGGTTAATAGTGTAGTTTCTGGGTGTAGGTGTACTTTGTATGGCCTAGATTACGAGTTTTGTGTTAGAGGTTATGTGGTGCTAACAAGCAGTTTTGTCTCACTGCTCACTTTCCTGCAGCGCTGGTATTACAAGTTTTCAGAAACCCGTCGTTAAAAGACAAGAAGTGAGCGTTGAGCAAAATTTTGCTCATTACCGCACTCCAATACCAGCACTGCTTAAGTCAGCAGTGAGCTGGTCGTACGTGCTCGTGCGCGATTTCCCCATACGAATCAGCGGGGAGAGCCGGCTGAGAAAAAGTCTAACACCTGCAAAAAAGCAGCGTAAAACTCACTAACGCAGCTCCATTGATTCCTATGGGGAAATAAAAGTTATGTCTACACCTAACACCCTAACATGAACCCCGAGTCTTAACACCCCTAATCTTATACTTATTAACCCCTAATCTGCCGCCCCCGACATCGCCGACACCTACATTATACTTATTAACCCTTAATCTACTGCTCTGGACAACGCCACCACCTACATTATATGTATTAACCCCTAATCTGCTGCCTCCAACATCGCCGACACCTACATACTATTTATTAACCCCTAATCTGCCGCCCCCAATGTCGCCGCCACTTTAATAAACATTGCAAACATAAGTTAAATATTATTAACCCCTAATCTGCCGTCCCTAACATCGCCGCCACCTACCTACATTTATTAACCCCTAATCTACCGCCCCCAATGTCGCCGCCACTATATTAAAGTTATTAACCCCTAAACCTAAGTCTAACCCTAACTCTAACACCCCCTAACTTAAATATAATTAAAATAAATCTACCTAAATATTCCTATCATTAACTAAATTATTCCTATTTAAAACTAAATACTTACCTAACTAATAGTTACATTGGCCTCTAGTTATCAAGCCGTCAACCTTAAATACGCTGGAATTCCACAGCGTATTTGTGGCGATGCTGATTTGCTGTAGTTATCAAGCACTACAGCCTGGGAAAAGTAGAATATAGTGACGTAAGCAACAATCCGCCGGACTCAGTCCGACACAGATCGATTCTTACGTCACTCCAGATGTTCCGAACGCAAGTTCGGCACAATCTGACTACTTTTGGGAGTTATCAAAAAACTAGCAGGCACTTTTCCGGCCCAGCGTACCTGGTTTTCAATCCGCCGCCCTGGAGGTGGCGGATCCTATAGGAATCAATGGGAGTCTGACCATAGCGAAAGCTCATGTTTGCTGCTGCCCGACATCCCATTGATTCCTATGGGAGCTGTCTATACCTAACACCCTAACATGTACCCGGAGTCTAAACACCCCTAATCTGGCCCCCAACACCGCCGCCACCTATATTAAACATGTTAACCCCTAAACCGCCGCTCCCAGACCCCGCCGCAACTATAATAAATATGTTAACCCCAAAACCGCCACTCCCGGACCACGCCGCAACTATAATAAATATGTTATCCCCTAAACTGCCGCTCCAGGACCCCGCCGCCACCTACATAATACCTATTAACCCCTATCCTGCCCCCCCTACACTGCCGCCACCTATAATAAATTTATTAACCCCTATCCTGCCCCCCTACACCGCCGCCACCTATAATAAATTTATTAACCCCTATCCTGCCCCCCCTACACCGACGCCACCTATAATAAATGTATTATCCCCTATCCTGCCCCCCCTACACCGCCGCCACTATAATAAAATTATTAACCCCTAAACGTAAGTCTAACCCTAACCCTAATTTAAATATTAATTAAATACATCTAAATAAATATTATTCTTATTAACTAAATTAATCCTATTTAAAATTAAATACTTACCTTTAAAATAAACCCTAATATAGCTACAATCTAACTAATAATTATATTGTAGCTATTTTAGGATTTATATTTATTTTACAGGCAAATTTAAATTTATTTTAACTAGGTACAAAAGCTATTAAATAGTTATTAACTATTTAATAGCTACCTAGTTAAAATAAAGACAAATTTACCTGTAAAATAAAAACTAACCTAAGTTACAATTACACCTAACACTACACTATCATTAACTAAATTATTCCTATTTAAAACTAAATACTTACCTGTAAAATAAACCCTAATATAGCTACAATGTAATTAATAATTACATTGTAGCTATTTTAGTATTTATATTTATTTTACAGGTAACTTTGTATTTATTTTAACTAGGTAGAATAGTTATTAAATAGTTATTAACTATTTAATAACTACCTAGCTAAAAGAAATACAAAATTACCTGTAAAATAAATCTTAACCTAAGTTACAATTAAACTTAACACTACACTATCATTAAATAAATTAAATTAATTAACTACAAATACCTACAATTAAATACAATTAAATAAACTAACTAAGTACAAAAAATTAAAAAAACTAAGTTACAAAAAAATAAAAAAATATTACAAGATTTTTAAGCTAATTACACCTAATCTAAGACCCTAATAAAATAACAAAGCCCCCCAAAATAAAAAAATGCCCTACCCTATTCTAAATTACAAAAGTTAACAGCTCTATTACCAGCCCTTAAAAGGGCCTTTTGCGGGGAATGCCCCAAAGTAATCAGCTCTTTTGCCTGTCAAAAAAAATACAACCCCCCAACATTAAAACCTACCACCCACATACCACTACTCTAACCCACCCAAACCCCCTTAAAAAAACCTAACACTAACCCCCTGAAGATCTCCCTACCTTGAGACGTCTTCAGCCAGCCGGCCACCGATGGAACAGAAGAGGACATCCAGAGCGGCTGAAGTCATCATCCAAGGGGCGCTGAAGAGGTCTTCCATCCAATAGAAGTCTTCATCCAGGCGGCGTCTTCAATCTTCATCCATCCGGAGTGGAGCGGAGCCTTCTTCAAACGAGCCGACGCGGAGCCATCCTCTTCCAACGACGCCTACCTGACGAATGGATATTCCTTTAAGTGACGTCATCCAAGATGGCGTCCCTCGAATTCTGATTGGCTAATAGGATTCTATCAGCCAATCGGAATTAAGGTAAGAAAAATCTGATTGGCTGATGCAATGGTAAATGGTAAAGGCTGGTAATAGAGCTGTTAACTTTTGTAATTTAGAATAGGGTAGGGCATTTTTTTATTTTGGGGGGCTTTGTTATTTTATTAGGGGGCTTAGATTAGGTGTAATTAGCTTAAAAATCTTGTAATATTTTTTTATTTTTTGTAACTTAGTTTTTTTTTTTGTACTTTAGTTAGTTTATTTAATTGTATTTAATTGTAGGTATTTGTAGTTAATTAATTTAATTCATTTAATGATAGTGTAGTGTTAGGTTTAATTGTAACTTAGGTTACGATTTATTTTACAGGTACATTTGTATTTCTTTTAGCTAGGTAGTTATTAAATAGTTAATAACTATTTAATAACTATTCTACCTAGTTAAAATAAATACAAAGTTACCTGTAAAATAAATATAAATCCTAAAATAGCTAAAATGTAATTATTAATTACATTGTAGCTATATTAGGGTTTATTTTACAGGTAAGTATTTAGTTTTAAATAAGAATAATTTAGTTAATGATAGTGTAGTGTTAGGTGTAATTGTAACTTAGGTTAGTTTTTATTTTACTGGTAAATTTGTCTTTATTTTAACTAGGTAGCTATTATATAGTTAATAACTATTTAATAGCTATTGTACCTAGTTAAAATAAATTGAAATTTGCCTGTAAAATAAAAATAAATCCTAAAATAGCTACAATATAATTATTAGTTAGATTGTAGCTATATTAGGGTTTATTTTAAAGATAAGTATTTAGTTTTAACTAGGAATAATTTAGTTAATAATAGTAATTTTATTTAGATTTATTTAATTAATATTTAAGTTAGGGGGGTGTTAGGGTTTGGGTTAGACTTAGGTTTAGGGGTTAATAATTTTATTATAGGTTGCGGCGGTATAGGGGGGCAGAATAGGGGTTAATTAATTTAATATAGGTAGCGACGGTGTAGGGGGGGGCAGAGTGGGGGTTAGTAAGTTTAATATAGGTGGCAGTGGGTCCGGGAGTGGAGGTTTAGGGGTTAAACAATTTATTTAGTTGCGGCGAGGTCCGGGATCTGCAGGATAGGGGTTAATAAATTTATTATGGGTGGCGGCGGTATAGGGGGGGGCAGGATAGGGGTTAATAGGTATAATGTTGGTGGCGGCGGGGTCCGGGAGCGGCGTTTTAGGGGTTAATACATTTATTATAGTTGCGGCGGGGTCTAGGAGCGGAGATTTAGGGGTTAATAACTTTAGTTAGTTGCGGGGGGCTCCGGGGGCGCCGGTATAGGGGGTAGAACAGTATAGTAGTATAGTAGTATAGTGTGAGTGTTTAGTGACAGGGGTATTAATAAAGCTGTAGAAAAGCTGAAGAGCAGCGAGATCGATGTGTGATAACTATTACAGTCCGCTGCTCATCGCCCCGTATTTGGTGCACGGCTTTTGGACACCTTTTTTAATAATTTTGGCGAGCGTATTCAGGTCCGCGGCGGCGATGTGAGGCGAGCTTAGGCGGGCGTATTGGGCCGTAGAATGCAAGCAAATTACGGAGCTTGATAACTAGAGGCCATTGTATCTAGTTTAGGGTTTATTTTTATTTTACAGGCCAGTTTGTATTTATTTTAACTAGGTAGAATAGTTAGTAAATAGGTATTAACTATTTAATAACTACCTAGCTAAAATTAATACAAAAGTACCTGTAAAATAAAACCTAACCTAAGTTACACTAACACTACACTATAATTAAATAAATTAACAGCAATTAAATCAATTAAATTAGCTAAAGTACAAAAAAAACCCCACTAAATTACAGAAAATAATAAACAAATTACAAGATATTTAAACTAATTACACCTAATCTAATAGCCCTATCAAAATAAAAAAAGCCCCCCAAAATAAAAAAAAACCCTAGTCTAAAGTAAACTATCAATAGCCCTTAAAGGGGCCTTTAGCGGGGCATTGCCCCAAAGTAATCAGCTCTTTTATCTGAAAAAAAAATACAAACAACCCCCCCAACAGTAAAACCCACCACCCACACAACCAACCTCCCAAATAAAAATCTAAAAAAAACTAAACTCCCCATTGCCTTGAAAAGGGCATTTGGATGGGCATTGCCCTTAAAAGGGCAGTTAGCTCTTTTGCAGGCCCAAAGTCCCTAACCTAAAAATAAAACCCACCCAATACACCCTTAAAAAAACCTAACACTAACCCCCTGAAGATAAACTTACCGGGAGAAGTCTTCATCCAAGCCAGGCGAAGTGGTCCTCCTGACGGGCAGAAGTCTTCATCCAGACGGCATCTTCTATCTTCATCCATCCGGAGCGGGTCCATCTTCAAGACATCAGAGGCGGATCATCCTCTTCATCCGACGACTAAATATGAATGAAGGTACCTTTAAGTGACGTTATCCAAGATGGCGTCCCTTAGATTCCGATTGGCTGATAAAATTCTATCAGCATATCGGAATTAAGGTAGAAAAAATCCTATTGATTGGATCAGCCAATAGGATTGAGCTCGCATTCTATTGGCTGTTCCAATCAGCCAATAGAATGCAAGCTCAATCCTATTGGCTGATTGGATCAGCCAATAGAATTGAACTTCAATCCTATTGGCCAATAGGATTTTTTCTACCTTAATTCCGATTGGCTGATAGAATCAGAATCTAAGGGATGCCATCTTGGATGACGTCACTTAAAAGTACCTTCATTCATCTTTAGTCATCGGATGAAGAGGATGCTTCGCGTCGGATGTCTTGAAGATGGACCCACTCCACACCGGATGGATGAAGATAGAAGATGCCGTCTGGACAAAGACTTCTGCCCACCTGGAGGACCACTTCGCCCGGCTTGGATGAAGACTTCTCCAGGCTTCGTTGAGGACTTCGGCCCGGCTTGGATGAAGACTTCTCCCGATAAGTCGATCTTCAGGGGGTTAGTGTTAGGTTTTTTTGTTGGGGGGGTCGTTTGTATTTTTTTTTCAGCTAAAAGAGCGGATTACTTTGGAGCAATGCCCCGCAAAAGGCCCTTTTAAGGGCTATTGGTAGTTTAGGCTAGGTTTTTTTTTTTTTTTGTGGGGGCTTTTTTTTTTATTTTGATAGGGCTATTAGATTAGGTGTAATTAGTTTAAATATCTTGTAATTTGTTTATTATTTTCTGTAATTTAGTGTTTGTTTGTTTTTTGTACTTTAGCTAATTTAATTGATTTAATTGTTGTTAATTTAGTGAATTTATTTAATTATAGTGTAGTGTTAGGTGTTAGTGTAACTTAGGTTAGGTTTTATTTTTCAGGTACTTTTGTATTTATTTTAGCTAGGTAGTTACTAAATAGTTAATAACTATTTAATAACTATTCTACCTAGTTAAAATAAATACAAATTTGCCTGTAAAATAAAAATAAACCATAAACTAGATACAATGTAACTATTAGTTATATTGTAGCTAGTTTAGGGTTTATTTTATAGGTATATATTTTGTTTTAAATAGGAATAATTTAGTTAATGATAGGAATATTTAGGTAGATTTATTTTAATTATATTTAAGTTAGGGAGTGTTAGGGTTAGGGTTAGACTTAGGTTTAGGGGTTAATAACTTTAATATAGTGGCGGCGACGTTGGGGGCGGCAGATTAGGGGTTAATAAATGTAGATAGGTGGTGGCGATGTTAGGGATGGCAGATTAGGGGTTAATAATATTTAACTAATGTTTGCGAGGCGGGAGTGCGGCGGTTTAGGGGTTAATATGTTTATTATAGTGGCGGCGACGTTGGGGGTGGCAGATTAGGGGTTAATAGGTATAGGTAGGTTGCGGCGACATTGGGGGCGGCAGATTAGGGGTTAATAAATAGTATGCAGGTGTCAGCGATGTTGGGGGCAGCAGATTAGGGGTTCATAATTATAATGTAGGTGGCGGCGGTGTCCGGAGCCACAGATTAGGGGTTAAAAATTTTATTATAGTGCTTGCGATGTGGGAGAGCCTCGGTTTAGGGGTTAATAGGTAGTTAATGGGTGTTAGTGTACTTTTTAGCACTTTAGTTATGAGTTTTATGTTACGGTGTTGTACCATAAAACTCTTAACTACTGACTTTTAAATGCGTTAGGACTCTTGACGGGGTAGGGTGTACTGCTCACTTTTTGGCCTCCTAGGACAGACTCGTAATATCAGCGCTATGGAAGTCCCATAGAAAAAAGACTTTACAAAGTTTATGTAAGTCGTTTTGCGGTAAGGCCAAAGACGTGTGCGGTGCCCCTAAACCTGCAAGACTCGTTATAGCAGCCAGCATAAAAAAGCAGCGTTAGGACCTCTTAACGCTGCTTTTTTACCCTAACGCACAACTCACAATCTAGCCGTAAGTTATTTTTGATGTGTTTTGTGAAACCTTTTTGTTTTGCGATACACATAACTACAGGTCTTTGAGTGTGGAATGGATCATTGAGGTATAGGCCATATCGCGTGCAGGAAAGCTATACCGCATGACTTGTAATACCAAATCAGTGATTCCGCACGCAAAGACCATATCGCACCATCCGCACAACTTGTAATCCGGGCCACAGAATGTTGAGGAAAACAGCACACAAATTGAAAAGCTAAAGAAAAGGGCAAGGGATCATAATCCCTAACACTGTATCAGGCAGAAACAGCCAACCCTGTACTTAGTGGTTGACTACTTTAAATAAACTGATGATAATTTGTGTAATTCTTTATTTAATGGCTGAGGGATCTAGTAATTGGTAAATCATAAACACAGTTTAGAAACAACATATGTAAGAGAAAGTTGCAGCAAAGATTAAATAATCTGGAGATGGACCAGCACACTAAAGTCCAAAGTTAAAATGCTTTCTGGGACCTTTCAAGGAACCCATTTTGTACTGTGTGTGCATTTGCATTTTAGAAGAATACACACTTCACATTTTAACCTCAATAAAACTCAACTAACAATCAGCTAGATTACGAGTTTTGCGTTATGAGTGAAAAAACATTGTTATGCTTCATAACGCTGCTTTTTCCCTAATGCCGCTATTACAAGGCTTGTCAGAATAGGTGTACCGCACACCTTTTTTGCCGTCACGCAACATCAGTACCGCACTTTTAAAAAAGTCCTTTTTCAATGGGACTCCCATAGCGCTGGTATTACGAGTTTGCCTGGGAGGCCAAAAAGTGAGCGGTACACTCTATAACCACAAGATCCGTACCCCCATCTAAAGTAAGTATAATAATTTTATTAACCCCTAATCTGCCACTCCAGACATCGCCACCACTATAATAAACCTATTAACCCCTAAACCGCTGCACTCCAGCATCGAAAACACTATTTAAAGATTATTAACCCCTAATCTGCCGTCCGCCCACACCGCCGCTATAATAAACCTATTAACCACTAAACAACAAGCACCCCACAACGAAATATACTTAAATAAATTATTAACCCCTAAACCTCTGACTTCCAACATCACTAACTCTACATAAATATATTAACCCCTAACCCTAACGTAACCCTAAGCTTAAATCTAACCCTAACCCTAACACCTCCTAACTTAATTTAAATAAATCTAAATAAACCTTACAATTATTACCTAAATAATTCCTATTTAAAACTAAATACATACTTACCTGTGTAAAAAAAACCTAAGCTAGTTACAATATAATGTAGCTATCTTGGGTTTTATTTTTATTTCACAGGTAAGTTTGTATTTAATTTAACTAGGTAGACTAGTTAGTAAATAGTTATTAACTATTTAATAACTACCTAGTTAAAATAAATGTAAAAGAGCTAAATGCCCTTTTAAGGGCAATGCCCATCCAAATGCCCTTTTCAGGGCAAAGGTTAGCTTAGGTTTATTTAGATAGGTTTTTATTTGGGGGGGTGGTTGGTTGGGTTTTTACTGTTGGGGGGTTGTTTGTATTTCTTTTACAGGTAAAATAGCTGATTTCTTTGGGGCAATGCCACACAAAAGGCCCTTTTAAGGGCCAATGGCAGTTTAGTGTAGGCTAGGGAATTTTTTATTTTGGGAGGGCTTTTTTATTTTGATAGGGCTGTTAGATTAGGAGTAATTTGTTTTTATTTTTGCTAATTTATTTTTTTATTTTTTGTAATTTAGTGTTTATTTTTTTGTAATTTAGAAAATTTTATTTTATTGCAATGTTAGTTTTTAGTGTAAGGCAGGTTAGGTTTTATTTTACAGGTAATTTTGTATTTATTTTAACTAGGTAGTTATTAAAAAGTTAATAACTATTTACTAACTAGAAAAAAATGTACGATATAAAATCATACAATAGGGTGCGCTATATTGATATGCTATTGTGTGCAAAAAAATAAGTGAAGTGAATGGTGCAAAATAGTATAAAAAATCGTTCAAAAAAGTATATAGGATGTCCTTTTTACAAAAGTGTACCTAAGGAACTGTGTAGTTCAGGAAAAATAGATAAGTGACTTTACATAAACAATGACGTGTATTTCACAAAAACTTCAACTCCTAAAAAAAGTTACGATATAAATCAAGTGATGCAATATTATTTCTATTGAAAATAGATAAAAAATAAAATTAGGTGGAATAAAATCAAAAAATATAAAAAAACAATACAAACGATTTCACATATAGTGCAGAGTCATTGATAGATAGATGCAATTGTTGAAATCAATAATTCTGGAAGGCTGCTCCACTCCAAACCGGTGGTAAGTCGGTAGAACTGGAAAATAGAGAGCAAAGAGAGAGAGCGCCTGATAGTGTAATATCGTCAAGGTCAAACAAGGTACAGGTATAAAAAAATCTCTGCCAAATGGATACTCACAAAGAGCTTGGCACTCGCAAGTAGTGCATGTAGGCGGGCTGACCTTTATACAGTAGTCAGTACACTGAATCTATGGTGGTCGTATCAGAGATCTGTAGTGATAGAAACAGAAAACACAGAGGACCAATGGTGCAATATCGTCTGAAACCGAAATGGACACAGCATAGGATACAGGGTCAGCAAGGTGTATACTCACAATGGAGTTGGCACTCCCAAGTAGTGCATTAAGACAGGCTGACCTTCATACAGCAGTCAGCGCGCTGATGGTTAATAGCTGTAGTTGGTGGCTGTAGCTGTTATCGATCTGGGCTTGTCCTCTGCTCACCGGCGTGTGTGTTGAATATTCAGCTATAGCTGGGCTGTTTAGCTGTAGAAAGTGGATCTTTAAGGTATGCTGTGAACACACCCAAAAAATGCACCTGCGGCACGTCACAGGCCTCAGGAGACACGGTGCATATAAAATAGTAAGCCACTAAAAATGAGTGACTGAAAAGTATTTATAAAAGAAAATATATTTAAAATAAGGAAGTCAGCGAACAAACTGTTGAGTAAAAGTAATAAAAGGGGTTTTTATTTAAGAGCTATAACAACGCGTTTCTCGGCCGATAAAAGCTCACTGGCCGTTTCATCAGGTAAGTGTATAGGTATAGCGGGAAAACCACATTTAAAAATACATAGGACGGTCACGATTGGTTAATACATCCACCAATAGCTGACCCAACATATCGTTACATTTGAAATACAATATTTCGCTGACTTCTAAACAAAATCATTTCGTTACATATAATAAAAAAAGGAAGGAAAATTGTGTATACATAGAAACAATGTTGAAAAATGTGATTTGAAAACCACGAACAAAAAACATTTTGTTCTTTAGCTGAATGTTGAGCAACTCGTTATTATCCTGTCTTAGAGATAGTCAAAAAATTGTAGGGACAAATGAGGCCACATAAACCATAGAAAAAGAACATCCAATTTGTAATTCTACTGCTTTGATAGTATATTAAAAAAATACCAGATTTGATAGAGTCTATAAAAGTCGTTATATTAAAAATGACCATAATAGGTGTGTTATGTGAGATAGAATTCTTGTACCTTTCATACATGGTACAATATAACTGAATCTATGTGTTATCAAAAATAAAAAATGGTATATATTTATTGTGTTTAATTTGAAAAACATCACATTGCAGAGAAAAATATAATGTATTATGCCTGTGTAGAGTATGCAGATGATAGTGTGGATAATTTAATAAAATAATGTTTATTAGTTAAATGCTGCCAAATCCAAATTAGAATTAAGCCCTGAAGGCCACAGAGTATTCAACTTGTGAATCCAAAAGGTTTCACGTTGTCTTAATTTAATAATTCTGTTGTAATCTGTTGAAGGGGGTATATAGTCTATGGGATAAAATTTGAAAATTTCAGGATTGCCCTGATGTTTGTTCAGGCAATGTTCTGGTATACTATGTTTGATTTTTTTCTTTTTGCAATTTTTGCAATTGCGTAGATGTTCCCCCCACCTCGTTCTTGCTTTTCTTGAGGTGCGACCCACGTACTGGGCCCCACATATACATTCAAGGACATAAATTACAAAAATGGAATTGCAATTTAAGAATTTTTTGATAGGAAAAATTTCCCCAGTTATTTTTGAGGTAAAATTTTTCATACCAGATGGTATGTATTTGCAAGTATTACAGCCTCTTTTTCCACATTTGTAGACTCCTATATGACTGAGAAAATTTGTGTTATTATTGGAATTTTTGTTGCAAAAAATGTGTTTCACTTTTTTACTGGGAGCTAGCTTACTCCTCAGAGTAGGAGCCCTAGTGTATACGATTTTTGGATAACTATCTACTAATTTTTTTAAAATGGGGTCTCTGAGTATTATTGGCCAATGTTTGTTAAGAATATGTCTTATCTGTTTATAATTGTTATTATATTGGGTGATAAACAATGGTTTTGCTGAAAAATTATCATTCTCTCTTTTTTTATTATGAGTCTTATTTTTGTTAAGTAAGGTATCCCTATCTAGAGATCTGGCCTTGTCTCTACAGGTTGTCAAAAGGTCATTAGGATAACCTTTGTCAAGGAACCTTTGATAGATGATTTTACTCTGAAGATCAAAGGATTCTAGCGATGAACAATTACGTCGAATTCTTTCGAATTGACTGTAGGGGATGTTTGATAACCAGTTTATATGATGATTACTTTTGAAGTTTAAATAGCTATTGCTGTCTACTTTCTTGAAAAATGTTTTTGAACAAAGATTTCCTAACTGGTCCCAACTTAGTGTCAAATCTAAAAAGTCTATTGTCTGCTTATTTATGTCAGCAGTGAATGATAAACCAAAATCATTTTGGTTAAGGGAAGCAGCAAACAGTGTTGCTGAGGGAAGGTCACCTCGCCATAGGAAAATCAGGTCGTCTATGTAGCGACCATAGAACACCAGACTCGCCCCAGCTGAGGAATTATAGATGTAAATATCCTCAAAAATGCCCATAAAAATGTTGGCAAAGCTAGGGGCGAATCTGGTGCCCATGGCCGTACCCTTGGTTTGTAGGTAAAATAAATCCTGAAACATAAAATAATTATGTTGTAAAATGAATCTAATACATTCAATAATATATTCTTTTTGAAAGTAGGGCATATAGTGATCTTCATTTAGTTTTAGCATGATTGTCTGTAAGCCTAATTCGTGAGATATGTTGGAATAGAGAGAGCTAACGTCACAGGTTATCCATATTAAGTCGCCATTATTTTTGAGGTCCTTAATTTTATTGAGTAGATAAGTGCTGTCTTTAATGTAAGATCTAAGGCCAACAACATGTTTCTGTAAAAAAAGATCAATATAGTACGATAAATTATATGTTAAGTTGTCTATCCCTGCAATTATTGGTCGGCCCGGGGGGTGTTTTTGGTCCTTATGGATTTTTGGCAAATGGTAATAATGTGCTACACTTGGGTTGCTAACTTTAAGAAAGTTTCTTTCATCTTTATTTAGAATATTCAGATTGGAACCTCTTTCAATCAAATCATGATATTCTTTTAAAAAAATAGGTGTGGGGTCTGTTTTTAGGACTCTATAGTAATTATTATCATTCAGAATCCGTTTGGCTTCTGATAAGTAATCACAAAAATCTTGTATCACTATTCCTCCTCCCTTATCAGCATCCCGTATGATGATATTGGGGTTGTCTGCAAGGGAGGAGACTGCCTTTCTTTCGCCTTGTAATTTGTAAAAATTCTTTTTTGATGACTTCAGAGAAATTTTTTCAAGATCGTCGATTACTAAATTATGGTAAATTTCAACATACTGGCTACATCCCAATGGAGGAGAGAATGATGATTTCATTTTTACATCGGTATGAATGACACACTCAAAAAGTTGATCAGTGAGAGAATTTATAGAGCCTTGGGTAGAGATAGCTCTTTCTCCCATATTCATATTATCAGTCAGAATGCAGATGGTGTCGTTTTCTAGAAGATTATGTTTTTTTAGATTTTTCTGGGCAAAATATTTTTGCAGGGATAATTTCCTGGTAAATCTATTTAGGTCTACAAAAAGGTTAAAAATATTGTGGGGATTTGGTGGACAAAATGATAAACCCTTGTGGAGAATTATTTTTTCCTCTATGGATAAGGTGTGTGATGATAAATTGAAAATACCCTTATCTAATTTGTTGTGTTTTTCTTTCTTGGTGGCAATACCTCTCCCTCTTGTGCCTCTTGGTCTAAATGAAAGGGTCTTTTTCTGGGATTTGGTTCTTCTATTATAACTCTTCGTTGATGTGGGGCATGTTCTAAAAAAGGCGAGGATGCGGAGGTAGTATTGTTTCTAGATATATGTTCTGTGAACACATTGTCCTCTGAAACAGAGGACAAAGGGTGAAAGCGATTCGAATGAACATATTGATTCTGGTTTGGGTTATAATTAGTCTTAGAATGATTATCTTTGTAAGTGTGAAAATTAGTTTGAATGGGGGAATCATAATTCTGGTAATTGTCAAATCTGCTGTTCTCTCTAAATTGTCTTTTATTACCATAATAGGAATTATCATTATAAGTCCTATGGTTGTCATAGTGATTCCTGGGTGGATAGTAAGATTGGTGGGGAGATTGTTGTCTGTGCCAAGTATCATATTGGTTATCATTGTATCTGTTATGGTATTGTGCATTGTGTTGTTCCCTATCCCTGTGTATGTATGTATTGGATTTTCTGTAATAGTTGGTTGGTTTAGTATGATAATGATTATTTGATTATTATTCACGAATTAGGCTTACAGACAATCATGCTAAAACTAAATGAAGATCACTATATGCCCTACTTTCAAAAAGAATATATTATTGAATGTATTAGATTCATTTTACAACATAATTATTTTATGTTTCAGGATTTATTTTACCTACAAACCAAGGGTACGGCCATGGGCACCAGATTCGCCCCTAGCTTTGCCAACATTTTTATGGGCATTTTTGAGGATATTTACATCTATAATTCCTCAGCTGGGGCGAGTCTGGTGTTCTATGGTCGCTACATAGACGACCTGATTTTCCTATGGCGAGGTGACCTTCCCTCAGCAACACTGTTTGCTGCTTCCCTTAACCAAAATGATTTTGGTTTATCATTCACTGCTGACATAAATAAGCAGACAATAGACTTTTTAGATTTGACACTAAGTTGGGACCAGTTAGGAAATCTTTGTTCAAAAACATTTTTCAAGAAAGTAGACAGCAATAGCTATTTAAACTTCAAAAGTAATCATCATATAAACTGGTTATCAAACATCCCCTACAGTCAATTCGAAAGAATTCGACGTAATTGATCTTCAGAGTAAAATCATCTATCAAAGGTTCCTTGACAAAGGTTATCCTAATGACCTTTTGACAACCTGTAGAGACAAGGCCAGATCTCTAGATAGGGATACCTTACTTAACAAAAATAAGACTCATAATAAAAAAAGAGAGAATGATAATTTTTCAGCAAAACCATTGTTTATCACCCAATATAATAACAATTATAAACAGATAAGACATATTCTTAACAAACATTGGCCAATAATACTCAGAGACCCCATTTTAAAAAATTTAGTAGATAGTTATCCAAAAATCGTATACACTAGGGCTCCTACTCTGAGGAGTAAGCTAGCTCCCAGTAAAAAAGTGAAACACATTTTTTGCAACAAAAATTCCAATAATAACACAAATTTTCTCAGTCATATAGGAGTCTACAAATGTGGAAAAAGAGGCTGTAATACTTGCAAATACATACCATCTGGTATGAAAAATTTTACCTCAAAAATAACTGGGGAAATTTTTCCTATCAAAAAATTCTTAAATTGCAATTCCATTTTTGTAATTTATGTCCTTGAATGTATATGTGGGGCCCAGTACGTGGGTCGCACCTCAAGAAAAGCAAGAACGAGGTGGGGGGAACATCTACGCAATTGCAAAAATTGCAAAAAGAAAAAAATCAAACATAGTATACCAGAACATTGCCTGAACAAACATCAGGGCAATCCTGAAATTTTCAAATTTTATCCCATAGACTATATACCCCCTTCAACAGATTACAACAGAATTATTAAATTAAGACAACGTGAAACCTTTTGGATTCACAAGTTGAATACTCTGTGGCCTTCAGGGCTTAATTCTAATTTGGATTTGGCAGCATTTAACTAATAAACATTATTTTATTAAATTATCCACACTATCATCTGCATACTCTACACAGGCATAATACATTATATTTTTCTCTGCAATGTGATGTTTTTCAAATTAAACACAATAAATATATACCATTTTTTATTTTTGATAACACATAGATTCAGTTATATTGTACCATGTATGAAAGGTACAAGAATTCTATCTCACATAACACACCTATTATGGTCATTTTTAATATAACGACTTTTATAGACTCTATCAAATCTGGTATTTTTTTAATATACTATCAAAGCAGTAGAATTACAAATTGGATGTTCTTTTTCTATGGTTTATGTGGCCTCATTTGTCCCTACAATTTTTTGACTATCTCTAAGACAGGATAATAACGAGTTGCTCAACATTCAGCTAAAGAACAAAATGTTTTTTGTTCGTGGTTTTCAAATCACATTTTTCAACATTGTTTCTATGTATACACAATTTTCCTTCCTTTTTTTATTATATGTAACGAAATTATTTTGTTTAGAAGTCAGCGAAATATTGTATTTCAAATGTAACGATATGTTGGGTCAGCTATTGGTGGATGTATTAACCAATCGTGACCGTCCTATGTATTTTTAAATGTGGTTTTCCCGCTATACCTATACACTTACCTGATGAAACGGCCAGTGAGCTTTTATCGGCCGAGAAACGCGTTGTTATAGCTCTTAAATAAAAACCCCTTTTATTACTTTTACTCAACAGTTTGTTCGCTGACTTCCTTATTTTAAATATATTTTCTTTTATAAATACTTTTCAGTCACTCATTTTTAGTGGCTTACTATTTGATATGCACCGTGTCTCCTGAGGCCTGTGACGTGCTGCAGGTGCATTTTTTGGGTGTGTTCACAGCATACCTTAAAGATCCACTTTCTACAGCTAAACAGCCCAGCTATAGCTGAATATTCAACACACACGCCGGTGAGCAGAGGACAAGCCCAGATCGATAACAGCTACAGCCACCAACTACAGCTATTAACCATCAGCGCGCTGACTGCTGTATGAAGGTCAGCCTGTCTTAATGCACTACTTGGGAGTGCCAACTCCATTGTGAGTATACACCTTGCTGACCCTGTATCCTATGCTGTGTCCATTTCGGTTTCAGACGATATTGCACCATTGGTCCTCTGTGTTTTCTGTTTCTATCACTACAGATCTCTGATACGACCACCATAGATTCAGTGTACTGACTACTGTATAAAGGTCAGCCCGCCTACATGCACTACTTGCGAGTGCCAAGCTCTTTGTGAGTATCCATTTGGCAGAGATTTTTTTATACCTGTACCTTGTTTGACCTTGACGATATTACACTATCAGGCGCTCTCTCTCTTTGCTCTCTATTTACTAACTAGTCTACCTAGTTAAAATAAATACAAACTTACCTGTGAAATAAAAATAAAACCTAAGATAGCTACAATATAACTATTAGTTATTTTGTAGCTAGCTTAGGTTTATTTTTTACATGTAAGTATGTATTTAGTTTTAAATAGGAATTATTTAGGTAATGATTGTAAGGTTTATTTAGATTTATTTTAATTATATTTAATTTAGGGGGTGCTAGGGTTAGGGTTAGGCTTAGGGTTACGTTAGGGTTAGGGTTATGCTTAGGGTTAGGGTTAGACTTAGGGTTACGTTAGGGTTAGGATTAGGGGTTAATATATTTATTTAGTGTTAGTGATGTTGGAGGCCAGAGGTTTAGGGGTTAATAACTTTAGTATAGTAGTGGCGACATTGGGGGCGGCAGATTAGGGGTTAATAACTATAATGTAGGTGGCAGCAATTTTTAGGACGGCAGATTAGGAGTTAATAACTGTATGTAGGTGGCGGCGATATTGGGAGCGGCAAATTAGGGATTAATAGTTTTATGTAGGTGGCGGCGATGTTAAGGGTGGCAGATAAGGGGTTAATAACATTAACATTATATTTTTAATTTCAGTGAGTGCACTGTATGTGCCATGTAGGCACACTTAAAATAGGGACCCCCCCGGCCACAAAAATATGCCGACGAGCTGTGATGTCAGCGATACGGGGTGTGATGTCACACTCTCATTGACTTCTATGGGAGAGACATCGCCACTCGCCAGCATTATTTAGGAACGCCCCTGTTCTTTGAATATCTTGACAGATGAGGCCAGTGAGGCAGTTTCTCGATGGTCTGTCAATGCTTTTAATATCGGGGCCTTAGTGAATTTAGCTCCGATATAGCCTGAACTACAATTTCTCTCCAATCTGGTGAATCTTTGAATATCCGGGCCTTAGAGTGAAATCATATCACAAATAATAACTGTCAAAAATACTTTAACATTATTTGAAAACTGCACATGAATAGGGTTAATATATATTAGTATGTCACAGTACATGTTGGCATTCATGGTTCTCTCAATGAACTGTAGCTCCCCAGAGTCGGCAGCACTAATGCAGGCCCAGTCCATGACACTCCCACCACCATGCTTGACTGTATGCAAGACACACTTGTCTTTGCACTCCTCACCTGGTTGCTGCGACACACGCTTGACACCATCTGAACCAAATAAGTTTATCTTGGTCTCATCGGACCGCAGGACATGGTTCCAGTAATCCATGTCCTTAGTCTGCTTGTCTTCAGCAAACTGTTTGCAGGCTTTCTTGTGCATCATCTTTAGAAGAGGCTTTCTTCTGGGACGACAGAGATGCAGACCAATTTGATGCACTGTGCAGTATATGGTCTGAGCACTGATAGGCTGACCCCCCACCTTCAACCTCTGCAGCAATGCTGGCAGCACTCATACATCTACTTCCCAAAGACAACCTCTGGGTATGACACTGGGCCTGTGCACTCAACTTCTTTGGTTGACCATGGCGAGGCCTGTTCTGAGTGGAATCTGTCCTGTGAAAACGCTGTATGGTCTAGCCCACCATGCTGCCTAAGAATAGGCCATCTTTATGTAGAGCAACAATTCTTTTTTTCAGATCCTCAGAGAGTTATTTGCCATGAGGTGCCATGTTGAACTTCCAGTGACCAGTATGAGAGAGTGTGAGAGTGATAACACCAAATTTAACACACCTGCTCCCTATTCACACCTGACACCTTGTAACACTAATGAGTCACATGACCCCGGGGAGGGAAAATGGCTAATTGGGCCCAATTTGGACATTTCCACTTAGGGGTGTACTCACTTTTGTTGCCAATGAATTAGACAGTAATGGCTGTGTGTTGAGTTATTTTGAGGGGACAACAAATTTTCACTGTTATACTGACTGTACACTCACTATTTTACATTGTAGCAAAGTGTAATTTCTTCAGTTTTGTCACATGAAAATATATAATCAATTATTTACAAACATGTGAGGTGTGTGCTCACTTTTGTGAGATACTGTATATCTGATGGTATTTTGGTACATTATAAATATATATATACTATATATACCTATATTCTGTATATATACACTCACCGGCCACTTTATTAGGTACACCTGTTCAATTACTTGGTAACACAAATTGCTAATCAGCCAATCACATGGAAGCAACTCAATGCATTTAGACAACTAGATGTGGTGAAGATGACTTGCTGAAGTTCAAACTGAGCATCAGAGTGGGGAAGAAAGGAGATTTAAGTGACTTTGAACATGGCATGGTTGTTGGTGCCAGGCAGCTGGTCTGAGTATTTCAAAAACTGCTGATCTACTGGAATGTTCATGCACAACCATCTCTAGGGTTTACAGAGAATGGTCCGAAAAAGAGAAAATATCCAGTGAGTGGCAGGTGTGTGGTGGAAAATGCCTTGTTGATGTCCGAGGTCAGAGGAGAATGGGCAGACTGGTTTGAGATAATAGAAAGGCAACAGTAACTCAAATAACAACTCGTTACAACCAAGGTGTGCAGAATACCATCTCTGAATGCACAACACATCAAACCTTGAAGCAGATGGGCTACAGCAGCAGAAGACCACACTGGGTGCCACTCCTGTCAGCTAAGAACAGGAAACTGAGGCTACAACTCGCACAGGTTCACAAAAATTGGGCAATAGAAGATTGAAAAAACGTTGCCTGGTCTGATGAGTCTCAATTTCAGCTGCGACATTCAGATGGTAGGGTCAGAATTTGGCGTAAACAACATGAAAGCAGCATACTTTGGACCTCTTAGTACTAATTGAGCATCATTTAAATGCCACGGCCTACCTGAGTATTGTTGCTGACCATGTCCATACCGTTCTGGCATAGTGGTTAACTTAACAACCTACAATCCTTGGGACCAGGGATCGTTACCCCTTAGGTACTTATTTATTAGAGCTGGACAGATAACTCAGCATGCTAAGGCACTGTGGCTGGGCTCTGTAGCAACCCAAGGGTTGCAGGTTCGATCCCTGGCGAGGTCCACTCAGTCTTTCATCCTTCCGAGGTCGATAAAATGAGCAGCGCCTAGAGACCCTTACGGGTGATTAGCCGCGCTTTACAAGTACCTATCTTCTGATGGCTACTTCCAGCAGGATAATGCACCATGTCACAAAGCTCAAATCATCTCAAACTGGTTTCTTGAACATAACAATGAGTTCACTGTACTCCAATGGCCTCCACAGTCACCAGATCTAAATCCAATAGAGCACCTTTGGAATGTGGTGGAACAGGAGATTCATCATGGATGGGCAGCCGACAAATCTGCAGCAACTGTGTGATGCTATCATGTCAATATGGACCAAAATGTCTGAGGAATGTTTCCAACACCTTGTTGAATCTATGCCATGAAGAATTAAGGCAGTTCTGAAGACAAAAGGGGGTCCAACCCGGTACTAGCAAGGTGAACCTAATTTACGCCTATATTACGAGTTTTGCGTTAGGGTTAAAAACCAGCGTTAAGGGCTCCTAACGCTGATTTTTTTTCTGCCCGCTGGTATTACGAGTTTCCTTAAAGCCACTAAAAAAAATTTGAAAGCTGAAATCATTACCGACAACCCAGACCCTGTAGTTAACATCTACCGCCAAAATAAATATCCACGAATCACAAAAAAAATATTACACAAAGTACACTTACACTCATACAAACACTACACTATATTTATTTTTAATTTTTCATATTTTCATGTCAAAATAGAACGGATCAAAGTGACGAGATCTCGGGTGTTTGAAAAAAAAGCCACCGAAATCCATTTTCCATTGACTTACATAGACAGACGGGAACAGACACTCATATAGCTACATCTAACTAATAATATTATCACATACATACACTAATCGATACATACATACAATATACACCACATTACATACACAAATAAGATTTGGAATAGGAAATAAACACGATTTAGCTACTTTTTCACACAAGACCATGACGTCACTCACTTTACGCTCAAAACCAGTCTTAGATTTTATTTATACACACATTTTTAGCCTCCATTGACTTCTATGGGGAAGACGTGCTCGTGCATGTGACAGCCAGATTTAGCTAACGCACGCAAAAAGCGTAGACAAGAAAACTCGTAATACCAGCGTTAGAATTGTGAAACTAACTCATGTTTTCCTGCGTTAGTTCCGCTATGACAAATAGATCAAGAAATGGCTATTTCCCTATGGAGTTATGGCTTTTACTTCTGTGAAATTCACAACATCAAATTGTTTTATACATTTACATTACATCAACTACAAATCACCATCACTAGTAACAAACATTTTGAATAATTACATAAGATTTAAACGGACAGAAAAATAATTTGAACATATCATGATTCACAAACAGTAGACAATTGGAAACACCTATCATTTACCTCTATTATAGCATTTCATTTATTCAACTTATATGCTTGCATGAACATCATATCTACATAGGCTTAACACATGATCATTAATGGATGCACATACATTACTTTTAGCATTCACTCATACATGTGCATTGATATGATGGGGAAAAACACATTACATTCTCCCTTTAACATCACGATTCACTCAGAATATACCATTAGGAATTACGTACAATAGCAACATCATTAGAACAGATTACAGCTGTCACTTTTTGGGAAGGAACAACAATGCTATACTGCTTTATAGAAGTCAGCATATGTTTGAGAGAATCACAATATATACGTATATATGTACATAACACGCATCACGCAACCACAAAGCACACATTTATATTTTAATCAGCACACAATAACAATATAGTAAAATACAACACAATGAGGACTTGATAACTACACAGGCAGGTTAATAATATGATGACGTCATTAGAAGCTTCAACCATACACATTACAGCTTTAGGACCGTACCGCCCCTTTCAGAAGTTTAGCACTCAATACTACAATACTACATATAAGTAAAAGAGAGTTTGGAACATCATGATTATTGCGATTTTAATAGGATGCGTACAAAATATTGACATCTCGCTAATCAATTATATATACAATATTATATATGACAGCCGGAAGATCTTCAGTATTATTGCGATTTTAAAGGGACGTGTACAATATTGACATCTCGCAAATCACTTATAAATACAATACTAGAGATGTCAGCCGGAAGATATTCATTATTATTGCGATTTTAATGGGATGCGTACAATATTGACATCTCGCCAATCACTTATATATACAATACTAGAGATGTCAGCTGTTACTTTATCATTTACAAACAATATTGCAGCAATATTGATCGATCAAATTCTATATCATTATACACAAGTATGCACTTTCATTCATGTTAGCGTGGACGTGTGCTTTTTACTATAAGATCGCGTTTAATAAGTATTTATTACGCATATTAACAAACATTACGAAGATGCACTGTATATGTTACATTTTACACTTTCACATTGCGATTCATTGGGGGAAAACAAAATTTCAGCAAACACCTAAAAAAACGCCCACTTAGAAAGCATTCGCGCCGCTCACATACAAACAAGTGAATACAATCAGCAATCATTACATACTCACTACCATTGGACTAATTGCACTATAAATCCCCCAAACAACATGGCCAAAGCGTCCCTTGTGATTGACATTGTATCAATTCGCTTTTGTGTTTTTGCATACCTTGTTACTCCTTGTGTTGTGTTTGCTCTGCTGTTTGGCTTTGTGCTGCTTAGCTTGGCAAATATGGATGATGATCTGGTAGACGTTGCTGCTGGTGCTGCTGCACAAGTAGCGATTCAGAGAATCAGGCGGGCTCTGCAGCTCCGAGAGAGACAAAGGGCTCGTTTGGTTAGAGGTCCTTGTGTCTACAGGGTTAGACTCACCTAGGAAAACATAAGTGACTTCTAGGTTTATGACAAGTATAGGCTCAATCGCGAACAGCTCATTGGCCTTTACGATGTTCTTAGACCTCATCTGGAGCCACGTATACGAATAAGGACTGCTGTCCCTGGCATCACCAAGATGCTAAGTTGTATATATGTCCTGGCCTCCGGGAGTTTTCAATCAGGAGAATGCATGGCCTGGCTCAAGGTACCTTCTCGGTGGTTTTTGATAACTTTCCGGACGCCATGGTACGTGTTAGTAAGCAATACATAGGATTCCCTCAGAATGATGGTGATTGGAGGTGCCTGAAGAGGGAATTCTTTGCAATAGCTGAATTGCCCAATGTCTTGGGAGCAATAGATTGCACCCACATTGCGCTGCGTGCTCCAGCACATGACTTGCCCTTCCGAAATCGCAAACATTTCCATAGCCTCAACGTGCAGTATGTTTGTGATGCACGGATGTGGATTATGCACGTGTGTGCGAATGTCGGCGGGGCTTGTCATGATGCCCGCATCCTCAGACAGTCGTCCCTGTGGCGGCAGTTTGAGGAAAGAGAGTTTCCACCTGGGTGGCTCGTTGGTGAATATTTGTGCACAATATGGTTAATTAGTTAGACAATTGCCACTGTAGACTTAAAAAACAGTTGTGTTTGTGTAATGTGCAAAATGTGCAGCTCTAGGATGCAATTTAACCATTTAATTGTCTTTCACCAAATTTCTAGTTTTAGCTCCAAACAGATATGTAGCATGTCTTAGCTTAAATGGCCAGATAGAGAATTCAATTCAACCATTTTTTTTTTAGTTTAGCAAAGGTCTGTTTTATGTGAAATACGCATATGTAGCATGTCTTAGCTTAAATGGCCAGATAGAGAATGCAATTTAACAATTTAATTCAAGAAAGCAGTAATCTGAGCACTCGGGGGCAAGGTAAAATCCAGAAATCTTTATTGAGCAAAAGGTAAAAGCTGCATCATTATGCAGGTGAGCAGGAATAGCAGTCCTGACGCGTTTCGCGCCCCCTAGTGGCGCTTAGTCATAGGAACTGGTGCTAAACATGTCTGTAGTGTACTTAAAGGGATGACTGTCCAATCACTAGCCTGTAATAGGTGCAACTGGACGTCACCCTGAAAGAAACACTGACAACATGTAAAAAAAGGGTTAAAAAACAATTGATGTAATAAAACTGAAGGTACAAAAAATCCTTGTGTGCATACTAACAGGCTGTTTTAGATGTAAACACATAAAACATGTTAATTAATGTCTATGTGTATATATCCAATAACTTGTCTAAACATTGTTAATAAAAATGCCTAATAGACAATATAGTGAACAAATCCATGGCTACCAATTAAACCTAGGACGATATATTCAAATATTATTAACAAGCATTGAGGCATAATTACAATGTTAAGACTATACAGGATGTATGATTGATCCATATAAGAATTTGAATGGTATTTGAAAAAATAGTATTATTTCAGAAACAAATTATTTGTGAATATGCTGTTCACACTATTAAGGTCAGCATTCTGGAAAGGGAGAACACTAAAAACAAGAAAAAATGCTTATGTACATGTTCATAAATATTAATAATTATAAATTAAATTAAAGAGTGCATATTTAAGCATTAATCTATAAAGTAAGAAATATCCCATTCCAGATTGATACCCTTGGGGTGTCTAGTTTCTAATTTCAGAATCCAGAATAACTCCCTTTTTGTAAGAAGTTTATGTCTATCCCCTCCTCTGGTAGATTTATGAACTACTTCAATAATCTGCGCTCCGAAATTTGGAACACCAGTTAAGTGCAGGCCATTGAAGTGTTTGGCGACTGCTGAGTTTTTATTGAAATTCTCAACGTCTCTCAAGTGCTCCCTAACCCTGTCTCGGAATTCGCGAGAGGTTTGGCCTACATATTGATGTTGACAGATATTACAGTTAAGTACATATACTACCCATTTGGTTCTACAGGTAGCATAGAAGTGGATTATAAAAGATTTCAACGTGCTATTGGAATGAAAATTGTTGCCAACAATGATTGACTTACAGGCTTTGCAGTTGAAATTATGACATCTGAAATTTCCCCTTCTACTGCCATGTAGCCAAGTAGGGGAAGACAAATTAGTAGTTTGTATCATTCTAGGTGCTAATTTTGAACCCAGGGTTCAAAACTGATATGTAGCATGTCTTAGTTTAAATGTGCAGATAGAGAATGCAATTTAACCATGTCATTGTCTCTTTCCGCAAATGTCTAGTTTTAGTTCAAAACAGATATGTAGCATGTCTTAGCTTAAATGGGCAGCTCTAGGATGCAATTTAACCATTTAATTGTCTTTCCGCAAATGTCTAGTTTTAGCTCCAAACAGATATGTAGCATGTCTTAACTTAAATGGCCAGATAGAGAATGCTATTTAACCATTTTGTTTTTATTCTAGAAAATGTATGGTTTATGCGAAATACGCATATGTAGCATGTCTTAGCTTAAATGGGCAGATAGAGAATGCAATTTAACCATTTTGTTTTTATTCTAGAAAATGTATGGTTTATGCGAAATACCCATATGTAGCATGTCTTAGCTTAAATGGGCAGATCAAGAATGCAATTTAACCATGCCATTGTCTCTTTCCGCAAATGTCTAGTTTTAGTTCAAAACAGATATGTAGCATGTCTTAGCTTAAATGGGCAGCTCTAGGATGCAATGTAACCATTTAATTGTCTTTCCGCAAATGTCTAGCTCCAAACAGATATGTAGCATGTCTTAGTTTAAATGGCCAGATAGAAAATGCAATTTAACCATTTAGTTTTTAATTTAGCAAATGTCTGCTTTATGCGAAATACGCATAGGTAGCATGTCTTAGCTTAAATGGGCAGCTCTAGGATGCAATTTAACCATTTTGTTTTTATTCTAGAAAATGTATGGTTTATGTGAAATACGCATATGTAGCATGTCTTAGATTAAATGGGCAGATCAAGAATGCAATTAAACCATGCCATTGTCTCTTTCAGCAAATGTCTAGTTTTAGTTCAAAACAGATATGTAGCATGTCTTAGCTTAAATGGCCAGATAGAGAATGCGATTTAAACATATTATTCTTTTTTAAGGAAAATGTTTATTTTAGGGGATTTTCGTGTACACAAATGAAAAGTATTTTAATATAATAATTAAAAATAAATTATTAATATTTGTCATTTTGTTATGTTCACAATTTATAGGTGATTCTGGTTACATGAGCCGGCCTTGGCTCATTACGCCTATACGTAACCCCACTGATGAGGCCCAGGAGTGCTACAATAGGGCACACAAGCAGACTACTGCTGTAGTGGAGAGGATGTTTGGGCTAGACATGTGCATGGCTAAAAAATTCGGTTTGTTTTTGGTTCGGATCGATTCGCACTTTTCCAATTTCGTATTGGATCAAATCGAATTAGGCAAAATTTGAATGAATTTGTTTCTGATTTATTCGGATTCGAATAAATTCGTTTCTGATTTATTCGGATTCGAATAAATTCGGCTGAATTCGGTTCTATTCGGTTCGATTTGGTTCCGAAATTCGGTAAGTTTTAGTACACTAACACCCATTTAGTACACTAACACCCATAAACTACCTATGAACCACTAAACCGAGGCCCCCCCACATCGCAAACCCTATAATAAAATTATTTAACCCCTAATTTGCCGACCGGACACCGCCGCCACCTAAATTATAGCTATTAACCAGTAATCTGCCGACCGGACATTGCCGCCACCTACATTATAGCTATTAACCGCTAATCTGCTGTCCCTAACATCGCCGACCCCTACATTATAGTTATTAACCCCTAATCTGCCCCCCCAACGTCGCCGCAACCTAACTACAAGTATTAACCCCTAATCTGCCGACCGGACATCGCCGCCACCTACATTATAGCTATTAACCCCTAATCTGCTGTCCCTAACATCGCCGACCCCTACATTATAGTTATTAACCCCCTAATCTGCCCCCCAACGTCGCCGCAATCTAACTACAAGTATTAACCCCTAATCTGCCGACCGGACACCACCGCCACCTACATTATAGCTATTAACCCCTAATCTGCTGTCCCTAACATCGCCGACCCCTACATTATAGTTATTAACCCCTAATCTGCCCCCCCCAACGTTGCCGCAACCTAACTACAAGTATTAACCCCTAGTCTGCCGACCGGACATCGCCGCCACTGTAATAAATGTATTAACCCCTAAACCTCTGCACTCCCGCCTCGCAAACACTATAATAAACTTTATTAACCCCTAATCTGCCCTCCCTAACATCGCCGCCACCTACCTACAATTATTAACCCCTAATCTCCCGCCGCCAACGTCGCCGCTACTATAATAAGGTTATTAACCCCCAAACCTAAGTCTAACCCTAACCCTAACACCCCCTAACTTAAATATAATTTAAATAAAACGAAATAAATTTACTATAATTAAATAAATGAATCCTATTTAAAACTAAATACTTACCTGTAAAATAAACCCTAAAATAGCTACAATATAACTAATAGTTACATTGTAGCTATCTTAGGGTTTATTTTTATTTTACAGGCAACTTTGTATTTATTTTAACTAGGTACAATAGTTATTAAATAGTTAATAACTATTTAATAACTACCTAGCTAAAATAAATACAAATTTACCTGTAAAATAAATCCTAACCTAAGTTACAATTACACCTAACACTACCCTATCATTAAATTAATTAAATAAATGAATCCTATTTAAAACTAAATACTTACCTGTAAAATAAACCCTAATATAGCTACAATATAACTAATAGTTACATTGTAGCTATTTTAGGATTTATATTTATTTTGCAGGCAAATTTGTATTTATTTTAACTAGGTACAATAGCTATTAAATAGTTATTGACTATTTAATAGCTACCTACTTAAAATAATTACAAAATTACCTGTAAAATAAATCCTAACCTAAGTTACAATTAAACTTAACACTACACTATCATTAAATAAATTAACTACAAGTACCTATAATTATCTACAATTAAATAAACTAAACTAAAGTACAAAAAACCCCCCCACTAAATTACAAAAAAAAACAAAACACTAAATTACAAAAAATAAAAAAATATTACAAGAATTTTAAACTAATTACACCTAATCTAAGCCCCCTAATAAAATAACAAAGCCCCCCAAAATAAAAAAATGCCCTACCCTATACAAAATTACAAAAGTTAACAGCTCTATTACCTTACCAGCCCTTAAAAGGGCCTTTTGCGGGGCATGCCCCAAAGAAAACAGCTCTTTTGCCTGTAAAAAAAAACACTATACCACCCCCCAACATTACAACCCACCACCCACATACCCCTACTCTAACCCAAACCCCCCTTAAATAAACCTAACACTACCCCCCTGAAGATCTCCCTACCTTGAGTCGTGTTCACCCAGCCGGGCTGAAGTTTTCATCCGATGGGGCAGAAGAGGACATCCAGACCGGCAATTTTAAACTAATTACAGCTAATCTAAGCCCCCTAATAAAATAACAAAGCCCCTCCCCCAAAAAAATGCCCTACCCTATACTAAATTACAAAAGTTAACAGCTCTATTACCTTACCAGCCCTTAAAAGGGCCTTTTGCGGGGCATGCCCCAAAAAAAACAGCTCTTTTGCCTGTAAAAAAACCCCACCACCCTCAACATTACAAGCCACCACCCACATACCCCTACTCTAACCCAAACCCCCCTTAAATAAACCTAACACTACCCCTGTGAAGATCTCCCTACCTTGAGTCGTGTTCACCCAGCTGGGCCGAAGTCTTCATCCGATGGGGCAGAAGAGGACATCCAGACCGGCAGAAGTCTTCATCCAAGCGGGGCAAGAAGAGGTCTTCCATCCATCAGAAAAGTACCAAAAAACAAACAAACACTAAATTACCAAAAATAATAAAATATTACAATAATTTTAAACTAATTACACCTAATCTAAGCCCCCTACTAGCTATTAATATAGTTACAATATAACTAATAGTTACATTGTAGCTATTTTAGGATTTATATTTATTTTACAGGCAACTTTGTATTTATTTTAACTAGGTACAATAGTTATTAAATAGTTAATAACTATTTAATAACTACCTAGCTAAAATAAATACAAATTTACCTGTAAAATAAATCCTAACCTAAGTTACAATTACACCTAACACTACCCTATCATTAAATTAATTAAATAAATGAATCCTATTTAAAACTAAATACCTACCTGTAAAATAAACCCTAATATAGCTACAATATAACTAATAGTTACATTGTAGCTATTTTAGGATTTATATTTATTTTACAGGCAACTTTGTATTTATTTTAACTAGGTACAAAAGCTACAGTATTAAATAGTTATTGACTATTCAATAGCTACCTAGTTAAAATAATTACAAAATTACCTGTAAAATAAATCCTAACCTAAGTTACAATTAAACCTAACACTACACTATCATTAAATAAATTAACTACAAGTACCTACAATTATCTACAATTAAATAAACTAAATTAAAGTACAAAAACCCCCCACTAAATTACAAAAAAAACAAAAAACACTAAATTACAAAAAATAAAAAATATTACAAGAATTTTAAACTAATTACACCTAATCTAAGCCCCCTAATAAAATAACAAAGCCCCCCAAAATAAAAAATGCCCTACCCTATACTAAATTACAAAAGTTAACAGCTCTATTACCTTACCAGCTCTTAAAAGGGCCTTTTGCGGGGCATGCCCCAAAGAAAACAGCTCTTTTGCCTGTAAAAAAAAAAACACCACCCCCAACATTACAACCCACCACCCACATACCCCTACTCTAACCCAAACCCCCTTAAATAAACCTAACACTACCCCCCTGAAGATCTCCCTACCTTGAGTCGTGTTCACCCAGCCGGGCCGAAGTCTTCATCCGATGGGGCAGAAGAGGACATCCAGACCGGCAGAAGTCTTCATCCAAGCGGGGCAAGAAGAGGTCTTCCATCCATCAGAAAAGTACCAAAAAACAAACAAACACTAAATTACCAAAAATAATAAAATATTACAATCATTTTAAACTAATTACACCTAATCTAAGCCCCCTACTAGCTATTAATATAGCTACAATATAACTAATAGTTACATTGTAGCTATTTTAGGATTTATATTTATTTAACCGGCAACTTTGCATTTATTCTAACTAGGTACAATAGTTATTAAATAGTTAATAACTATTTAATAACTACCTAGCTAAAATAAATACAAATTTACCTGTAAAATAAATCCTAACCTAAGTTACAATTACACCTAACACTACACTATCATTAAATTAATGAAATAAATGAATCCTATTTAAAACTAAATACTTACCTGTAAAATAAACCCTAATATAGCTACAATATAACTAATAGTTACATTGTAGCTATTTTAGGATTTATATTTATTTTACAGGCAACTTTGTATTTATTTTAACTAGGTTAAATAGCTATTAAATATATATTTACTGTTTAATAGCTACCTAGTTAAAATAATTACAAAATTACCTGTAAAATAAATTCTGACCTAAGTTACAATTAAACTTAACACTACACTATCATTAAATAAATTAAATAAATTAACTACAAGTACCTACAATTAAATACAATGAAATAAACTAAACTAAAGTGCAAAAAAACAAACACTAAATTACAAAAAATAAAAAAATATTACAAGAATTTTAAACTAAGTACACCTAATCTAAGCCCCCTAATAAAATAACAAAGCCCCCCAAAATAAAAAAATGCCCTACCCTATACTAAATTACAAAAGTTAACAGCTCTATTACCTTACCAGCCCTTAAAAGGGCTTTTTGCGGGGCATGCCCCAAAGAAAACAGCTCTTTTGCCTGTAAAAAAAACACAATACCCCCCACATTACAACCCACCACCCACATACCACTACTCTAACCCAAACCCCCCTTAAATAAACCTAACACTACCCCCCTGAAGATCTCCCTACCTTGAGTCGTGTTCACCCAGCCGGGCCGAAGTCTTCATCCGATGGGGCAGAAGAGGACATCCAGACCGGCAGAAGTCTTCATCCAAGCGGGGCAAGAAGAGGTCTTCCATCCATCAGAAAATACCAAAATACAAACAAACACTAAATTACCAAAAATAATAAAATATTACAAGAATTTTAAACTAATTACACCTAATCTAAGCCCCCTACTAGCTATTAATATAGCTACAATATAACTAATAATTACATTGTAGCTATTTTAGGATTTATATTTATTTTACAGGCAACTTTGTATTTATTTTAACTAGGTAAAATAGCTATTAAATAGATATTTACTGTTTAATAGCTACCTAGTTAAAATAATTACAAAATTACCTGTAAAATAAATCCTAACCTAAGTTACAATTTAACCTAACACTACACTATCATTAAATAAATTAAATAAATTAACTACAAGTACCTACAATTAAATACAATGAAATAAACTAAACTAAAGTACAAAAACAAACAAACACTAAATTACAAAAAATAAAAAAAATTACAAGAATTTTAAACTAAGTACACCTAATCTAAGCCCCCTAATAAAAAATAACAAAGCCCCCCAAAATAAAAAAATGCCCTACCCTATACTAAATTACAAAAGTTAACAGCTCTATTACCTTACCAGCCCTTAAAAGGGCTTTTTGCGGGGCATGCCCCAAAGAAAACAGCTCTTTTGCCTGTAAAAAAAAACACAATACCCCCCACATTACAACCCACCACCCACATACCCCTACTCTAACCCAAACCCCCCTTAAATAAACCTAACACTACCCCCCTGAAGATCTCCCTACCTTGAGTCGTGTTCACCCAGCCGGGCCGAAGTCTTCATCCGATGGGGCAGAAGAGGACATCCAGACCGGCAGAAGTCTTCATCCAAGCGGGGCAAGAAGAGGTATTCTATGTTCATCCATCCGGAGCGGAGCCGCAGCATCCTGAATACTTCCGACGCAGAGCATCCTCTTTTTTCTGATCCGACGACTAAATGACTGTACCTTTAAGTGACGTCATCCAAGATGGCGTCCCTTGAATTCCGATTGGCTGATAGGATTCTATCAGCCAATCGGAATTAAGGTAGGAAAATCTTATTGGCTGATTCAATCAGCCAATCAGATTCAAGTTCAATCCGATTGGCTGATCCAATCAGCCAATCAGATTGACCGCACATTCTATTGGCTGTTCCAATCAGCCAATAGAATGCGAGGTCAATCTGATTGGCTGATTGGATCAGCCAATCGGATTGAACTTGAATCTGATTGGCTGATTCCATCAGCCAATCAGATTTTTCCTACCTTAATTCCGATTGGCTGATAGAATCCTATCAACCAATCGGAATTCAAGGGACGCCATCTTGGATGACGTCACTTAAAGGTACAGTCATTTAGTCGTCGGATCAAGAAAGAAGAGGATGCTCCGCGTTAGATGTATTCAGGATGCTGCCGCTCCGCTCCGGATGGATGAACATAGAAGATGCCGCCTGGATCAAGACTTCTGATGGATGGAAGACCTCTTCTTGCCCCGCTTGGATGAAGACTTCTGCCGGTCTGGATGTCCTCTTCTGCCCCATCGGATGAAGCCTTCGGCCCGGCTGGGTGAACACGACTCAAGGTAGGGAGATCTTCAGGGGGTAGTGTTAGGTTTATTTAAGGGCGGTTTGGGTTAGAGTAGGGGTATGTGGGTGGTGGGTTGTAATGTGGGGGGGTATTGTGGGTTTTTTTTACAGGCAAAAGAGCTGTTTTCTTTGGGGCATGCCCCACAAAAAGCCCTTTTAAGGGCTGGTAAGGTAATAGAGCTATTAACTTTTGTAATTTAGTATAGGGTAGGGCATTTTTTTTATTTTGGGGGGCTTTGTTATTTTATTAGGGGGCTTAGATTAGGTGTAATTAGTTTAAAATTCTTGTAATATTTTTTCTTTTTTGTAATTTAGTGTTTTTTTTTTTGTAATTTAGTGTTTTATTTTTTTGTACTTTAGTTTAGTTTATTTAATTGTAGATAATTGTAGGTACTTGTAGTTAATTTATTTAATGATAGTGTAGTGTTAGGTTTAATTGTAACTTAGGTTAGGATTTATTTTGCAGGTAATTTTGTAATTATTTTAACTAGGTAGCTATTAAATAGTCAATAACTATTTAATAGCTATTGTACCTAGTTAAAATAAATACAAAGTTGCCTGTAAAATAAATATAAATCCTAAAATAGCTACAATGTAACTATTATTTATATTGCAGCTATATTAGGGTTTATTTTACAGGTAAGTATTTAGTTTTAAATAGGATTCATTTATTTAATTAATTTAATGATAGTGTAGTGTTAGGTGTAATTGTAACTTAGGTTAGGATTTATTTTACAGGTAAATTTGTATTTATTTTAGCTAGGTAGTTATTAAATAGTTATTAACTATTTAATAACTATTGTACCTAGTTAAAATAAATACAAAGTTGCCTGTAAAATAAAAATAAACCCTAAGATAGCTACAATGTAACTATTAGTTATATTGTAGCTATCTTAGGGTTTATTTTACAGGTAAGTATTTAGTTTTAAATAGGATTCATTTATTTAATTATAGTAAATTTATTTCGTTTTATTTAAATTATATTTAAGTTAGGGGGTGTTAGGGTTAGGGTTAGAGTTAGGTTTAGGGGTTAATAACCTTATTATAGTAGCGGCGACGTTGGGGGCAGGAGATTAGGGGTTAATAATTGTAGGTAGGTGGCGGCGATGTTAGGGAGGGCAGATTAGGGGTTAATAAAATGTATTATAGTGTTTGCGAGGCGGGAGTGCGGCGGTTTAGGGGTTAATACATTTATTATAGTGGCGGCGATGTCCAGTCGGCAGATTAGGGGTTAATACTTGTAGTTAGATTGCGGCGATGTTGGGGGGGGGCAGATTAGGGGTTAATAACTATAATGTAGGGGTCGGTGATGTTAGGGACAGCAGATTAGGGGTTAATAGCTATAATGTAGGTGGCGGCGGTGTCCGGTCGGCAGATTAGGGGTTAATACTTGTAGTTAGGATTGCCGCAACGTTGGGGGGCAGATTAGGGGTTAATAACTATAATGTAGGGGTCGGCGATGTTAGGGACAGCAGATTAGGGGTTAATAGCTATAATATAGGTGGCGGCGATGTCCGGTCGGCAGATTAGGGGTTAATACTTGTAGTTAGGATTGCGGCGACGTTGGGGGGGCAGATTAGGGGTTAATAACTATAATGTAGGAGTCGGCAATGTTAGGGACAGCAGATTAGGGGTTAATAGCTATAATGTAGGTGGCGGCGGTGTCTGGTCGGCAGATTAGGGGTTAATACTTGTAGTTAGATTGTGGCGACGTTGGGGACAGCAGATTAGGGGTTAATAACTTTAATGTAGGGGTCGGCGATGTTAGGAACAGCAGATTAGGGGTTAATAGCTATAATGTAGGTGGCGGCGGTGTCCGGTCAGCAGATTAGGGGTTAATACTTGTAGTTAGATTGCGGCGACATTGGGGGGGGGCAGATTAGGGGTTAATGAAATTTATTATAGTGTTTGCGAGGCGGGAGTGCGGCGGTTTAGGGGTTAATACATTTATTATAATGGCGGCGATATCCGGTCGGCAGATTAGGGGTTAATAAGATAATGCAGGTGTCAGCGATAGCGGGGGCGGCAGATTAGGGGTTAATAAGTGTTAGATTAGGGGTGTTTAGAGACTCGGGGTACATGTTAGGGTGTTAGGTGCAGACTTAGTGCTTCCCCATAGGAAACAATGGGTCTGCGGTGTTAGGTTTTTTTTCAGCCGATACCCCCCATTGTTTCCTATGGGGAAATGCCGAATTTTACCGAGCTAATTCGGATTTATTCGGAGATACGGCAGCTATTTCGGATTCATTCGGTATATTTGGAAGTATTTTAATTCGGAAATTCGAATCGATCCGAATCTCCGAATTTACAGAAATTTCCAAATTTCCGAATAAATCCGAAACGAACCGCACATGTCTAGTTTGGGCTCCTCAAAATGAGACTCAGATGCCTTGGCAGGTTGGGAGGAGCCCTCCAATACAGCCCTAGTAAGGTGGTGAAGATCGTTATAGCCTGCAGCGTCCTGCATAATATTGCAGAGCGGGCTGGGATGCTGCAGGCCATCCAGGCGCCCCAATGCTTCCTCAGAGATGAGGAAGACAAGCCTATTCTAGAGGGGCCATTCCGGGACGAGGGGCTCAATGTCAGAGCAAACATCATCAACCACCACTTCAGATGGTAAATAATAGAAGTTAGATAGGAGTATTGCCAATATATGTGAATTCTAGGGAAATGACAAGTAGAGAATTGTGCAAACATGTTAGGATTGTTCTTCAAATGATTAAACATTTTAAATTTATTATTATAGGTGATGCTCTGGTCATTGGGTCCTGTAACGACTTTGCCACCTGGTTTTTAAAGACAACATCAGCTGGGAAGTATAAATAATGTATGGACTGTGGCTGGCAGGAATTTGGCACAAACAGACATCATATGGCATACATTTTACAAACTAGTATTTAGTTTACACATTACTTGAATTTTGGATACTCAGAAAGGGATCCTCTAGCAAGACTATGCTTCAAAGTCAGATTCAAAGTCACACATTAGAGGTTAGGTCTGCTCAATATATGCCTCATCTTCACACTTGATTGATAGAACATAACACAATATGCTACACACGCTTAGTAAGCTAGTGACAGAAATCGTTTCAGAAATAGGGGGTGGGAGAGGGGTGCAGAACTAATTCACACACTTGTATTAATTGTTTGATTCTCACTTTTTCTGCCATTAGGGAGATGACTTCATCTAAAGACTGAAAGTGAAGTATCCCAGACTGAAAGTGAAGAATCCAAGATTGAAAGTGAAGAATCCAAGATTGAAAGTGAAGAATCCAAGATTGAAAGTGATGAATACCAATGTGATCATGTCTGGCATTGTCTTTCAAATGTGCTGACCTTGAAAACAATACAAAGACATGTTCACATAGTAAGTGGCAACAATTTGATGGATTAAGGCTGTGGATGCATCCTATTGGAGACACTTAGATTATTTATTTATTTTTAGATGGTATTTCACAATCCTCTCATTTGAAAATGATGAATAAGACAGCTAATTAAGATAAACTGTTATTTTCAAGATAATTGACTTTCAAAGACCATGCATACAGGTTGGTTAGCACAATGAATGTTAAGAATCTCAGGAGGAAGAATGTTAAGAATTAGGAATAGTTACATGTCCTATATTAGAATATTTTTATTTTAAATACATTATCCCTACTTTGTGCTACAGAGGAATCACATTCTGACCAATCAGACAAAGGAATACATTTTATAGTAGATATAGAGGTATATTATTTGAAGGGACATGAAATATTACATTTATGTTCAGCATACAATATAAATGTTTTTTTTAAAATGTGATATGCATTATTTTGTCTAATTTAAATATTTAATTACAATATTGATTAGACAATATAATGGTATTTCAAATTATGGATAGGTATAGATTTAATGTATGAACCTTTTTTTATTTTAAATATCAAGACCAAAAAAAACACATAATGAGCATAGACACAAGATGATTTTAAATGTATTTGATTTACTGAATATTTTAAGACATGTGTTCATTAAATAACTAATGTTTATAATATTTTTCTTTCTTTTTCAGAGTTTCATCTGTGATGAATTACACTTTTTTATTTTTTTATTTTAACTTTCATTTATTTTCTTGTCAATAAATATTTTTTCATACTATATCTTTATTTTTTATTTAAAAAACATCTTTTTAAAAAACAGATAATAATAAATATATCCATCTAATCTGACAAGTAAAAAAAAATGTACTCCCATGACTGTTAGTTGTCTATGTGACAAGCACATGCCTGATATAAAATTTTGCCTCATGTATTGAATTAATCATATAAAAACAGCTTATTCAGATAATGTTAAAGTCAAGTATCTTTTATAAATTAATTTGGAGTTAAATCCATCGATGCTTTTATTGTGTAATTTATAGATGTTAAAATTAGAAAATGTTTATGACGAGGATATGTAGTCTAAATTAGCAGAACTACTTTGTTCTTTTCACTTTTAAGAAAGGAAAGTGGTTAACTTACATTAAAGTGACAGTGTAGTTGAATGTTAGATTTTTTTATAATATCTTGTATCTTCCTTAGGTATCCAAAAACAATATTATAATAAATCTAGGTTTAAATTTATTTTATGTTTTAAATTGTTTGGAAATGTAAAGTAAGTTAATTTCATATTTAGACCAAGCTAGTTACTTGTTGCCATATTGATTACTTTTCTGTTCTAGTGGGGTCATTTAACCGCGATAGTCGGATAGCTCTTAATATAATTTCTAAAAATTATTCATCTTACCTCTTG
This sequence comes from Bombina bombina, assembly GCF_027579735.1. Classification (NCBI taxonomy): domain Eukaryota; kingdom Metazoa; phylum Chordata; class Amphibia; order Anura; family Bombinatoridae; genus Bombina; species Bombina bombina. The sequence continues at coordinate 1,242,959,978 of NC_069499.1, forward strand.
GATAGATATCACATATCTATATGTATTTTCATTCCCCTTTAGTTTCTTTCTACAATGTTAACTCCACATATTCCTAATGGTTTGGTCCTTAAAGGGACATTCCCAAAATATATCATTTAGTGAATTATAGACAATACAAATTTAGTTGAAACAACATTCAAATGTACTTTTATTATCTAATTATATTAAAGGGCCATTATACACTCATTTTTTCTTTGCATAAATGTTTTGTAGATGATCTATTTATAAAGCCCATAAAGTTTTTTTTTTTTTTTAAAAATGTATAATTTTGCTTATTTTTAAATAACATTGCTCTGATTTTCAGACTCCTAACCAAGCCCCAAAGTTTTATTTGAATACCGTCAGCTACCTACTCCAGCTTGCTCCTGTTTGTGTAAAGGGTCTTTTCATATGTAAAAGAAGGGGGGGGGGGGAGTGTCTTATTTCCCACTTGCAGTGGTGGGGTTTCCAATTGCCTTTTCAACAGAGCTAAACTGAAAGCTTCTAAGTAAGTTTTTAAACCATTTTATACTGGATTTTTATATCAGTATCTGTGCATCTTATTCTTTATAGTAGTGTCTATTACATGCAGTTATATGAAAATGAGTGTATACTGTCCCTTTAAGTCTTTAAATATCCTTTGTTAAATAAATATCAATGCACATGGCTTAGATAATGACATAAGGCATCTATGTGCAACCAACAATCAGCATCAAAAGAGCTATGCTTTTCAGCCAAGAATATCAATTTAAAAAAGCTAATGAGAGAATAAACCAAAATATGACGTTGTTTTAATATTCTATTATCCATCGAAATCAGTAAAGAACATATAGCTTAATGTCCCTTTAAGGTAAAGATGGCTAAATACAGCCATTAGAAGATATTTCATTCACAGTGGGGCAAACAATCCAGAAGGTAATACAAATATGCTTTAGTCACATGCTATACTAAGTTTGAGAAAGGGAGGTGCATAGGTTTATGATCATCAAAGCATTATTTGGAAATATCTACAAAGGGACATGAAACCCAAATCTTTTATTTTGTGATTTAAAAAGAGTATGCCATTTTAAAAAACGTTCTAATTTACTTCTATTATCTCATTATCTTAATTCTCTTGACATACTTTGTTGAAAAGCATATCTAGATAAGCTCAGTAGTTGCTGATTGGTTGCTGCACATAGATGCCTTGTGTGATTGGCACCCCCATGTGCATTGCTATTTCTTCAATAAAGGATATCTAAAGAATGATGCGAAATAGATAATAGAAGTCAATTGGAATGTTGTTTAAAATTGTATTCTCTACTTGAATCATGAAAGAAAATATCTGGGTTTAGTGTCCCTTTAATTGTGGCTGGCCAACAATACATATTTACAATGTTTACACAGATTTATTTAGAGCAAGATTGCATATCAGCTCATGAAAGGGACGGAAAATTAAAAAGCGTTTCTTTCTTGAATATGAAATAAAATATAATTATTAACATTTAATTCTATCATCTATTTTAAATCATTATTTTGTGGTTATTTGCTTTCCAACCATATCTAGATATGCTCAGTAGATGAAGATTGGTGAATGCACAGATATGCCTTGTTTGATTGGCTCAACCATGTGTATTGCAATTTCTTCTGTTAAGGATATCTAAATAAAACGATACATTCAGTTACATTTTAAAGTTTAAACATTTATTCACTCTCCGGATCATTTTTTGAAAATATTTTGTTGTAATGTCTCTTTAAAAATTAAGATGCCATTGAACAATAACATATGTGAGCAGTTCAGACAAATACAAGCTTGAGGTTTATTTAATAACAATAAACAAACGTGTATTTTAACATTTATAAACAGATTCTCCAAGTTACGGACATTAGAACCAGAAATTACACATTTCAGAAATGTCGCGTGGGAAACATATCTTGTAACACGAGATTCGTATCTTTACACATTCTAGTCTAATGTCATGCAATAGCACACAATCGCTGTGCATTATAAATACATTTAATAGAGCAATGTCAATACTTCACAATAAGTCACGAAATTGATTTAATGAGCAATAAATTAATACAATGTAAAATTTGTATTACTAAAACGTATTTGTATTAAAGAAACAGAATGATATTAAACATAGAAATGTCTACAATATTTAATAATGTGACAGTATTAGATTTTTTTGATAATTGAAACATTAATATTTAATGGATCAGGTATATTAAATCTGCGTCACACATATCCGCATAACAGCCCCATGAGCTACAAATAAGTCTACATTAAAAATGTAGTAACAGCACCCCCAGGAGGTATGTGTATGGAAATTACTAAGATATGAAACATTAACGAACGGCCTATCAGAGTTCATCACACAAACACAACTTAAGCCAGGATGGTCTCACAGACATGATAACAATATTTGGAAATTTTATCCAATCAGATGTACAGATACCATGTCCCATTGTGCATCTCATGTTTACTTCACCATATAAAAGTCCATTACACATTGCCATCTTTGTCAGTTCTCTAATGCCTGCTGGCAGTTACACTATATATAATTTATATATATAATATATATCCAAACACCTAGTAGGCATTACACCTCCCAGGTTCACCAGGCCGGAGAGTACTGCACTGGTCAATGCCGTCCAGGACTTTTATCTGTAGCTGTTTGGGAACAAGAGGAGGTCGACAGATGCGAATGTTAAGAAGGCCCTCTGGGCGTCTATCACCAATGATGTTAAATTGGTATTGGACGTCCAGAGGAGCCAGGATCAGATCATGCGGAGGTTCGGAGATATGAGGTTGCGACTGCACAAAAAAGTCGACCTCATAAGGGAGTGGGTACAAGCCCGTAAGAGGGATGACAAAAAAACAAAGCCAAAACGGAAACTCTACCTACTCCCTTATGAGGTGACTTTATGCGAGCTCCTCAATCTCCGGGTCCCCCGCAGATTTCGATCCTCTCCATCCTCGGCCTCCTCTTCTTCCCTCCCAGCTGCTGGATCACAAAGTCCTGACCCGGGGGCCAGTGCAGCTGCTTCTCCGTCCGGTGGCCTGGGAGGAGCGGAAGGAGAATCTGAACCAGGTAACTATCCAACTTCATATAATATATTAATATTTGATTAGACTTTTAAGAAATGTGTATATAGTCATATATTCAACCTATATAGATTTCACAACATACACTACATATGATGTTTAGATATCTGAATTTAGATTCGTCACACATGAAATAGGAGTGATGTTTCTGGTGCTCTCAAGAATATGCGTCACAGAGCAAAAAGGGAATTGCGCATCCGTGAAATCCCTATCATCCGCCATTTCATACATTGTCTATCGAATCATAAACGAGTTAGAAATATTCTTTGTTATTGTTCAATATTAACAAATATACCATTTCAATCCCGTAATACACCCAAATGCAAATATATTTGAAGTCTTTATGAAATTATACTCATCACACTACTATATCCAAATTAATTTTGTCTAATATAGTCAGAAATTAAACATATGTTAAAGACATCTTTTTCTTCAGAATCACCTTGATTAACTCATGCATTTATTGTTCATATTAATGCTCTATTCTTCACATTTCTAAGTATATTATTCTGAAAAATCGATACAGATGTGATTTAGTGATGTCCAAACTGTGTTCACTAATATATATCTATATCATTCATAGATATAGTTGTTGTGACGAGCCCAGAGGGATCCAGCACCGATGCTGAGCTGCCTTTGCAGGCTTCGGGTAAGTCCATTGACTCATTCATATGTCATTGAAGGTGTATTTGTAATCAATATTATGATCATGATTCTGATGAAGCATTACATTTGACTAAAACATATAATTTACTCCTCTGATTCTATATCGATTTTATTTTAATATTGAAAGATTAAGATCTCAAAGCTTCTTAGTCTACACCTTTGTTCTTCAGAAGATAGATAGCATATGTTTGTTTTTATTATACATTTTGACAACAATCATCAAGTGATACACACATGAGAACTCTTAAATGTTCCATGTACTCTGCTTTTGTGAATTTAGAAAAAATACAGACACAAAAATGAAATTATTACTCATTGAGAATAACAAATCTAATGTCATTTGTATGCTCCATCAAAATGATGTAAATCATAACTTTGACTCAGTATATCTTTAATGCAACATTGATGTGTTTTTTTTGAGCAACAGTAACATATGTTATAATATCTGATATTAACGTGTACACAACATGTTATGTTTTACAGAGATTGATGTAACATGTGGGATGGAGGAGGAAGAAGCTCCCTTGGAGTCTGATGGTATTTGAAATATATCTAACATGTATCCAACATGTATTATTGTTTGTAAACATTCTACAGCTTTGGCACTTTTAAAAGTAGCATTCCTTTTCTTTTAGAATACACTACTGCCCCCTTTCTATATCATGCAGCATGAACATATGCTTGTATTATTATTTCATTTAGGTATGATTTGTAATTAATGACATCATGATGTCACATGCATATTCCATGCCAAACCACAATAATCATCTTCTTATTGTACAGAAGTCATTGCTATTCATCTGAGTGCCTATATGCATACCATATCCTTATGTCATCATTGTTTATTAATTCCAAACCACTACTAAGTATATATAAAACATAATCATGTTGAAATGCCTTGATTTGATTTCATGATGTATGAAATGTTAATATATTTTTATTATATATTTCAGATGGAACCTCCACTTCTGGGCATCATTTTCCCGCCCCTGCCCAGGCCCCTCCCTGGGTAGAAGACCCCCCCAGGCCCCTCCCCTGGTAGAAGCCCCTCCCTAGGTAGAAGCTCCTCCCCAGGCCCTTCCCCAGACAGAAGACCCTTCCGGCCCTTCCCATTCCTCCTGTCCCTCCAAAGAAACGCCCCTTTGGTCCCCTTCGCCGCTCTCCCCATATTTTAGCCCGTACAGCTCCCCCACCTCCCAGCCCCCAACTCACGAGGCCCCTGACTCCCCAGCTGTACGGGCTACCCCAGAGCGGCAGCCCATCCATCCCCAGCCCAATCCCATCACTCCCCCCTGTCCCAACCTTCATTGTCCTGGGTGTCGGATTGTCCTTCCCAGGCACAGCTGTAAGTATCATTCTAAATCAACATTATAACATATTTAAAGGGACACTGAACCCAAATTTTTTATTTTGTGATTCAAATAGAGCATGCAATGTTAAGCAACTTTATAATTTACTACTATTATCAATTTTTCTTCGTTCTCTTGCTATCTTTATTTTTTTAAAAAAGGCATCTAATTTGTTTTTATATTCTGAACTCTGGACAGAACTTTTTTATTGGTGGATGAATTTATCCACCAATCAGCAGGGACAACCAAGCTTGATCACCAAAAATCGGCCGGCATATAAACTTACATTCTTGCATTTCAAATAAAGATACCAAGAGAATGAATTAAATTTGATAATAAGAGTAAATTAGAAAGTTGATTAAAATGTCATGCTCTTTCTGAATCACGAAAGAAAATATTTGGGTTCAGTGTCCCTTTAATATCATATCACTCCATATACCAATCACCACTACTTGGATAGAACAATAGAAAAATATTTTTTCATACCTTATCTCTTCTCTTACCCACTGGGAGTGTATTTTCTTCTGCTTGCTGTGTTTACACAGCTTGGCCTCAAGGCCAAAAGATTTAAGGATAGGTGTGGATAACACAGGATAAATAAACTATTTAAATTGCCAATGTAAGGACAATGGAAATACTTTTAAAAAAATGTAATACACTCAAGCTGGAAAAGTGGATCATTGTAAACCAATTAAATGGGAGAACATGTTTGAGTAAACTGTCCCTTTAATGGTTTATGTCTGAAGAACATATTTAATGTGTAAATAATCAATATTGAATATTTTATTTTAAGAATTATTTGTCTTTATTATTACAATGTATCTTTGCTCTATTTTTATTATGTTGTGTAATTATCATTAATATTTTTAAATTTCTTTATTTTAGGTTGTGACTCAGCATGGCTGATGCTAGAAGCTCTAACACGTATAGAGCAGGCCGTGCTGAGGAACATGCTGTTTCTGGGAAGGATGCAGGACACCATGCATGCCCATCTACAGGTTCAGCGTTCGACTCTACAACATATGATGCGTGTAGAGTCAATGCTTGAATCTGGAGCTGGACATGCACAGGACGATGAGGGTGATGCCCAATAAGTGTAGGATCTGGAGATGCTCCAAGGGTGCAGATACGAATCATCTGTCCACATGTTACTGTTTTTGCATTTATTGTTGCCATTTGGCCTTTTTTTGTTGTTTGTTGTGCCTGTTGCACTCTTTTACCTTGTCAAATGGCTCCAATGGGGCTGTGTTGGCCCTTGTCAACTTCCTCCAAGGACTGTGATGCACTCTTTTAACTTGTCAAATGGCTCCAAGGTAAAAGAGTGCATCACAGTCCTTGGAGGGAGTTGATAAGGGCCAACACAGCCCCTTTGGAGCCATTTGACAAGGGCCAACAAAGGCCAACACGGCCCCATTGGAGCCATTTGACAAGGTAAAAGAGTGCATCACAGTCCTTGGAGGGAGTTGACAAGGGCCAACACAGCCCCATTGGAGCCATTTGACAAGGTAAAAGAGTGCATTACAGTCCTTGGAGGGAGTTGACAAGGGCCAACACAGCCCCATTGGAGCCATTTGACAAGGTAAAGGAGTGCATCACAGTCCTTGGAGGGAGTTGACAAGGGCCAACACAGCCCCATTGGAGCCATTTAAAAGGTAAAAGAGTGCATTATAGTCCTTGCAGGGAGTTGACAAGGGCCAACACAGCCCCATTGGAGCCATTTGACAAGGTAAAAGAGTGCATCACAGTCCTTGGAGGGAGTTGACAAGGGCCAACAAAAGCCAACACAGCCCCATTGGAGCCATTTGACAAGTTAAAAGAGTGCATCGCAGTCCTTGGAGGGAGTTGACAAGGGCCAACACAGCCCCATTGGAGCCATTTGACAAGGTAAAAGAGTGCATCACAGTCCTTGGAGGGAGTTGACAAGGGCCAACACAGCCCCATTGGAGCCATTTGACAAGGTAAAAGAGTGCATCACAGTCCTTGGAGGGAGTTGACAAGGGCCAACACAGCCCCATTGGAGCCATTTGACAAGGTAAAAGAGTGCATTATAGTCCTTGGAGGGAGTTGACAAGTGCCAACACGGCCCCTTTGGAGCCATTTGACAAGGTAAAAGAGTGCATCACAGTAATTGGAGGGAGTTGACAAAGACCAACACAGCCCCATTGGAGCCATTTGACAAGGTAAAAGAGTGCATCACAGTCCTTGGAGGGAGTTGACAAGGGGCAACACAGCCCCATTGGAGCCATTTGACAAGTTAAAAGAGTGCATCGCAGTCCTTGGAGGGAGTTGACAAGGGCCAACACAGCCCCATTGGAGCAATTTGACAAGGTAAAAGAGTGCATCACAGTCCTTGGAGGGAGTTGACAAGGGCCAACAAAGCCCCATTGGAGCCATTTGACAAGGTAAAAGAGTGCATTATAGTCCTTGGAGGGAGTTGACAAGTGCCAACACGGCCCCTTTGGAGCCATTTGACAAGGTAAAAGAGTGCATCACAGTCCTTGGAGGGAGTTGACAAAGGCCAACACAGCCCCATTGGAGCCATTTGACAAGGTAAAAGAGTGCATCACAGTCCTTGGGGGGAGTTGACAAGGGCCAACACAGCCCCATTGGAGCCATTTGACAAGTTAAAAGAGTGCATCACAGTCCTTGGAGGGAGTTGACAAGGGCAAACACAGCCCCATTGGAGCCATTTGACAAGGTAAAAGAGTGCATCACAGTCCTTGGAGGGAGTTGACAAGGGCCAACACAGCCCCTTCGGAGCCATTTGACAAGGTAAAAGAGTGCATCACAGTCCTTGGAGGGAGATGGCAAGGGCCAACAAAGGCCAACACAGCCCCATTGGAGCCATTTGACAAGTTAAAAGAGTGCATCACAGTCCTTGGAGGGAGTTGACGTGGGCCACACAGCCCCATTGGAGCCATTTGACAAGGTAAAAGAGTGCATAACAGTCCTTGGAGGGAGTTGACAAGGGCCAACACAGCCCCATTGGAGCCATTTGACAAGGTAAAAGAGTGCATCACAGTCCTTGGGGGAGTTGACAAGGGCCAACACAGCCCCATTGGAGCCATTTGACAAGTTAAAAGAGTGCATCACAGTCCTTGGAGGGAGTTGACAAGGGCCACACAGCCCCATTGGAGCCATTTGACAAGGTAAAAGAGTGCATAACAGTCCTTTGAGGGAGTTGACAAGGGCCAACACAGCCCCATTGGAGCCATTTGACAAGGTAAAAGAGTGCATCACAGTCCTTGGAGGGAGTTGACAAGGGCCAACAAAGGCCAACACAGCCCCATTGGAGCCATTTGACAAGTTAAAAGAGTGCATCACAGTTCTTGGAGGGAGTTGACAAGTGCCAACACGGCCCCTTTGGAGCCATTTGACAAGGTAAAAGAGTGCATCACAGTCCTTGGAGGGAGTTGACAAAGGCCAACACAGCCCCATTGGAGCCATTTGACAAGGTAAAAGAGTGCATCACAGTCCTTGGAGGGAGTTGACAAGGGCCAACACAGCCCCATCGGAGCCATTTGACAAGGTAAAAGAGTGCATCACAGTCCTTGGAGGGAGTTGGCAAGGGCCAACAAAGGCCAACACAGCCCCATTGGAGCCATTTGACAAGTTAAAAGAGTGCATCACAGTCCTTGGAGGGAGTTGGCGTGGGCCACACAGCCCCATTGGAGCCATTTGATAAGGTAACAGAGTGCATCACAGTCCTTGGGGGGAGTTGACAAGGGCCAACACAGCCCCATTGGAGCCATTTGACAAGTTAAAAGAGTGCATCACAGTCCTTGGAGGGAGTTGACAAGGGCAAACACAGCCCCATTGGAGCCATTTGACAAGGTAAAAGAGTGCATCACAGTCCTTGGAGAGAGTTGACAAGGGCCAACACAGCCCCATTGGAGCCATTTGACAAGGTAAAAGAGTGCATCACAGTCCTTGGAGGGAGTTGGCAAGGGCCAACAAAGGCCAACACAGCCCCATTGGAGCCGTTTGACAAGTTAAAAGAGTGCATCACAGTCCTTGGAGGGAGTTGACAAGGGCCACACAGCCCCATTGGAGCCATTTGACAAGGTAAAAGAGTGCATAACAGTCCTTGGAGGGAGTTGACAAGGGCCAACACAGCCCCATTGGAGCCATTTGACAAGGTAAAAGAGTGCATCACAGTCCTTGGAGGGAGTTGACAAGGGCCAACAAAGGCCAACACAGCCCCATTGGAGCCATTTGACAAGTTAAAAGAGTGCATTACAGTCCTTGGAGGGAGTTGACAAGGGCCACAATAGGGCTGTGTTGGCCCTTGTCAACTCCCTCCAAGGACTGTGATGCACTCTTTTAACTTGTCAAATGGCTCCAATGGGGCTGTGTTGGCCTTTGTTGGCCCTTGTCAACTCCCTCCAAGGACTGTGATGCACTCTTTTACCTTGTCAAATGGCTCCAATGGGGCTGTGTTGGCCCTTGTCAACTCCCTCCAACGACTGTGATGCACTCTTTTACCTTGTCAAATGGCTCCTATGGGGCTGTGTTGGCCCTTGTCAACTCCCTCCAAGGACTGTGATGCACTCTTTTAACTTGTCAAATTGCTCCAATGGGGCTGTGTTGGCCTTTGTCAACTCCCTCCAAGGACTGTGATGCACTCTGTTACCTTATCAAATGGCTCCAATGGGGCTGTGTTGGCCCTTGTCAACTCCCTCCAAGGACTGTGATGCACTCTTTTACCTTGTCAAATGGCTCCAATGGGGCTGTGTTGGCCCTTGTCAACTCCCTCCAAGGACTGTGGTGCACTCTTTTAACTTGTCAAATGGCTCCAATAGGTCTGTGTTGGCCATTGTCAACTCCCTCCAAGGACTGTGATGCACTCTTTTAACTTGTCAAATGGCTACAATGGGGCTGTGTTGGCCTTTGTTGGCCCTTGTCAACTCCCTCCAAGGACTGTGATGCACTCTTTTAACTTGTCAAATGGCTCCAATGAGGCTGTGTTTGCCTTTGTTGGCCCTTGTCAACTCCCTCCAAGGATTGTGATGCACTCTTTTACCTTGTCAAATGGCTCCAATTGGGGCTGTGTTAACCCTTGTCATCTCCCTCCAAGGACTGTGATGCACTCTTTTACCTTGTCAAATGACTCCAATGGGGCTGTGTTGGCCATTGTAAACTCCCTCCAAGGACTGTGATGCACTCTTTTACCTTGTCAAATGGCTCAAATGGTGCTGTGTTGGCCCTTGTCAACTCCCTCCAAGGACTGTGATGCACTCTTTTAACTTGTCAAATAGCTCCAATGGGGCTGTGTTGGCCCTTGTCAACTCCCTCCAAGGACTGTGATGCACTCTTTTAACTTGTCAAATGGTTCCAATGGCGCTGTGTTGGCCTTTGTTGGCCCTTGTCAACTCCCTCCAAGGACTGTGATACACTCTTTTACCTTGTCAAATGGCTCCAATGGGGATGTGTTGTCCCTTGTCAACTCCCTCCAAGGACTGTGATGCACTCTTTTAACTTGTCAAATGGCTCCAATGGGGAAGATTTTTAAATATGTTTTTTTTTAATGTTATCTTATTTCTTTATGTTTTATGACATAATAATAAAATAAATGTCATTCACATATTCTTTATCCTCTTTATTCATGTCATTGATTGAAATCTATAATTTATGTGGTTCATCCTTAAAGGGACATTGAACAAAATAATGGTCTTTCATGATTCATAAATATAATACTATTGTCAATAAAATTCATGTTTACATCTCAGATTGAATTTGAGTCATTTTCTTGGTATATTTTTCTTAAAGGTTTATCTTTGCCAGATTATTTGGCCCTTGTCAACTCCCTCCAAGGACTGTGATGCACTCTTTTAACTTGTCAAATTTCTCCAATGGGGCTGTGTTGGCCTTTGTTGGCCCTTGTCAACTCCCTCCAAGGACTGTGATGCACTCTTTTACCTTGTCCAATGGCTCCAATGGGGCTGTGTTGGCCCTTGTCAACTCCCTCCAAGGACTGTGATGCATTCCTTTACCTTGTCAAATGGCTCCAATGGGGCTTTGTTGGCCCTTGTCAAATCCCTCCAAGGACTGTGATGCACTCTTTTACCTTGTCAAATGGCTCCAATGGGGCTGTGTTGGCCTTTGTTGGTCCTTGTCAACTCCCTCCAAGGACTGTGATGCACTCTTTTTCCTTGTCAAATGGCTCCAATGGGGCTGTGTTGGCCCTTGTCGACTCCCTCCAAGGACTGTGATGCACTCTTTTACCTTTTCAAATTGCTCCTATGGGGCTGTGTTGGCCCTTGTCGACTCCCTCCAAGGACTGTGATGCACTCTTTTAACTTGTCAAATGGCTACAATGGGGCTGTGTTGGCCCTTGTTGGCCCTTGTCAACTCCCTCCAAGGACTGTGAGGCACTCTTTTACCTTGTCAAATGGCTCCAATGGGGCTGTGCTGGCCCTTGTCAACTCCCTCCAAGGACTGTGATGCACTCTTTTACCTTGTCAAATGGCTGTAATGGGGCTGTGTTGGCCCTTGTCAACTCCCTCCAAGGACTGTGATGCACTCTTTTAACTTGTCAAATGGCTCCAATAGGGCTGTGTTGGCCCTAGTCAATTCCCTCCAAGGACTGTGATGCACTCTTTTAACTTGTCAAATGGCTCCAATGGCGCTGTGTTGGCCTTTGTTGGCCCTTGTCAACTCCCTCCAAGGATCGTGATGCACTCTTTTACCTTGTCAAATGGCTCCAATGGGGCTGTGTTGGCCCTTGTCAACTCCCTCCAAGGACTGTGATGCATTCTTTTACCTTGTCAAATGGCTCCAATGGGGCTGTGTTGGTCATTGTAAACTCCCTCCAAGGACTGTGATGCACTCTTTTACCTTGTCAAATGGCTCAAATGGTGCTGTGTTGGCCCTTGTCAACTCCCTCCAAGGACTGTGATGCACTCTTTTAACTTGTCAAATGGCTCCAATGGCGCTGTGTTGGCCCTTGTCAACTCCCTCCAAGGACTGTGATGCACTCTTTTAACTTGTCAAATGGCTCCAATGGGGCTGTGTTGGCCCTTCTCAGCTCCCTCCAAGGACTGTGATGCATTCTTTTACCTTGTCAAATGGCTCCAATGGGGCTGTGTTGGTCATTGTAAACTCCCTCCAAGGACTGTGATGCACTCTTTTACCTTGTCAAATGGCTCAAATGGTGCTGTGTTGGCCCTTGTCAACTCCCTCCAAGGACTGTGATGCACTCTTTTACCTTGTCAAATGGCTCCAATGGGGATGTGTTGGCCCTTGTCAACTCCCTTCAAGGATTGTGATGCACTCTTTTAACTTGTCAAATGGCTCCAATGGGGCAGATTTTTAAATATGTTTTTATGGAATGTTATCTTATTTCTTTATGTTTTATGACATAATAATAAAATAAATGTCATTCCAATATTCTTTATCCTCTTTATTCATGTCATTGATTGAAATCTATAGTTTATGTGGTTAATCCTTAAAGGGACATTGAACAAAATAATGGTCTTTCATGATTCTTAAATATAATACTATTGTCAATAAAATTCATATTTACATCTCAGATTGAATTTGAGTCATTTTCTTGGTATACTTTTCATAAAGGTTTATCTTTGCCAGATTATGATTAACATAGGACTGACGTTATCTATATATATATATATATTGCTGGTTGGATATATATATATATATATATATATATATATATATATATATAAAATTATTTTTTTGTGCATTTCCATTTGTTCATTTCTAATCTATTCATGAATCGATGCACATTTAACAAATGATCCCAACATTGATATAATTATCTAATCTATGTAAATTTTATTTTTTATATAAATAGTATCCTCTCCATGAATCCATAAACTTAATTGTTTGTATTTCAGGTCCCTTTAAGTGATGCTGACTGCAATTCTTATGGAATGGATATGCATTTCTAATGTATTTGTGTCCTTTTTACATCAACATGGACATATAATATTAATAAAAACAGACTCTTATTGGAATGTTGATAGCACATGTATTCAAATTTCACTTATATCTTATTGTAGTAGTGTACAAAAATCAATCACTGTATGTAATGCACATATTTTAGATGATTTATATCCTTCTCTTATTCTTTTTTCTCTTTAATTATCCTACGATATATTGCTATAGGTAGGCTGACGATATTTAAACTTGAATAAGTGACACGTTTGATCAATACATGTGTCATTATTGTTATTCCAAATAAATATTAACATATCTTAAAACATCCCTGACATATGTATTTCTCATGTGTCCCTTTTTAAATGGTAAAGATGGGCACCATAGCTATAGGTAACATATAATGCATAAACAATTCCTATTTTCCTAATGTATCTCCTAGCATTATTTCACATTTAAAAAGACATGAAACACAATAATTAAAACACAACGATTAAACACAAATATTAAAATTCAATGTGAAAATGTATTTAAAATGGCAATGTCCTACATAATCGTGTAACATAAAATGTTGTTTTCCGGTCTATTTAAACCCTGCAGCTTGCTAAATAGTTAATAATCCTCTGCTTCTACTGAAATGTATCCTTAGTTTCAACAATGGATTCTATTTCATATATCACAGTATTATGTTATCTAGCGGGACATTGCTAGCTACCAATATAGCACATACTAGTTTTTAAAATATAAATACGTTTCTTATTGACATGCCAAACTGTCAAATGAGTCCTTGTATTGGCTGTCTTTTTTAAACGATCTCGGATGCGCCATGTTGCTTAAGACGTCACCTGCCAAGCTGTCAAGTGAGTCCTTGTATTGGCTGACATTTTACGTGATCAAGGATGCGCCATAGATTGGATTGCGTTTTTACGCGATCAAGGATGCGCCTTGATTGGATGGCGTTTTTAGGTGATCAAGGATGCACCATAGATTGGATGTTGTTTTTACGAGATCAAGGATGCGCCATAGATTGGAGGGCGTTTTTACGTGATCAAGGATGCGCCTTGATTGGATGGCGTTTTTACGCGATCAAGGATGCGCCATAGATTGGATGGCATTTTTACGCGATCAACGATGCGCCATGTTAATTAAGACGTCACATGCCAAGGTGTTAAATCCGTATGATTGGATTACGTAGTCCCACAATATTTGAATTTGCACGTAAACCAAGGTTTGTGAATGATAAAACAAGTTTAAAACCATGTCGAGTATGGATTGTGTGAATCATGTACATTGTTGAACCATAGCTGATAAAGAACACCAAAATTGCTTTTGATGGCTTTCTCGTTGAATAAACGAATTAAAGCAATATGTTTTCCTGCATAAGATATTTTGAGGCAAGTGCAAATCCATGAATATAGTCCCATCTTGTTTAATATGTTTGTCAACAATATTTTAAATTTAATAAATGACTGTGTTGTTTTTAATTTTCTACATATCTAATTCCTAAAGATGTGCTATTGTATTTGAATCAAGTAAGCAATATGCATTGACCTTTATCATATGCTAAATATATGAGATGCCTGCTTATTCTAGATTTTATGTCGCGTTATTTTTTTTAAAGGGACATTATACACTCATTCTTTCAACACATATATGTAATTTCTATCTATTTATATAGTCCTTTTTTTTTAAATCAATTTTTATTTTTGCTTATGTTTAAATAACATTGCAGTGATTTTCTGACTCCTACCCAAGCCTCAAAGTTTGATGTGAGTACCATCAGCTACCTTCTCCAGCTTGCTCCTGTTTGTGTAAAGGGTCTTTTAATATGCAAAGGAATGGGGATTGTGTTATTTCCCACTTGGAATGGGCTATCAAGCTAACTTTTCAACATATATAAACCAATTTTCTAAGTAAGTCTTTAAAACATTTTCTCATGGATTTTGGTATCAGTATGTGGTCATCTTGTTGTTTATAGTAGTATCTATTGCATACAGTTGTCTGAAAATGATTGTATACTGTCCCTTTAATGTAAATGTTCAGTATTGTGTCATGTATGAGTTCCACATTGGTTAATCTCCAAATATATTAGTGTGAGCATATACTTCTAAAGTAACTCATAAAAGGACCTGAAACCATATTCCTTCTAAATGAAATGTCTTTCTTAAAGGGACACTCAGGTTAAATTAAATTTTCATGATTCAGATACAGCATGCAATTTTAAACAACTTTCCAATTTACTTCCATTAGAAAAAAATGTGCACAGTCTTTTATATTTACAATTTTTGAGCCACCAGATCCTACTGAGCATGTGCAAGAATTCTAAGACTATACGTATATGCATTTGTGATTGGCCGATTGCTATCACATGGTACAAGGGGAGTGGAAATATACATAACTTTGAAATCTGTTATAACAAAATCTACTACTCATTTGATGTTCAGACTAAGTGCTATTGCATTGTCTTGTTATCTTGCATTTGTTGATCATGCAAATCTAATGTGTTGACTGGTCCTTTAAATAATTCAAACACAATAATGTCTCTTTAAGAAAATAGACTTTATTTAAAACATCAATAGAAATCCTATTCCAATATTTTCTTGTTTGAAGAAGTACATGTAGATATACCAGCAATCACAAAAGATTAGTATATGTTAGCATATGTAATTTTTTAAAGGGACAGTGTTGAGAAACAATAATGATTTTAATGTAGAAAAATGCAAAAAAAAATTTAAATTATCTCAAACGTTTCTCACCAATTTATCATAGTTCTCTTGTTATTCTTAGTTGATAGCTAAACCTAGGAGGTTCATGTGCTCATTTCTTAGAGCTTGAAGAGTGCATCTAATCTGAATGCATTTTCACCACTTGAGGGCATTTTGAGTGCATTTTCATATAGAAAACCTTGAGCTCATGCAGCATAGTTACCCTGGATTGATCAGTGATTGGCTAAAATGTTAGTCTCTCAAACTATATCATCAATAAGTGGTAATTTTTCAGAGGCATAGACACAAGGGTAATCACATAAGTCAGACGTGTATTTCTCTAAGTGTTTTTTTTGCAAACTTGATAATGCGTAATACAGTGTTTTCTTTGTAAACAATAATGTTCTGACTGTCCCTTTAAGCTGTGTTATTGGCATTCAAACAGTAATATGCCATCATGTATAATTGTAATGGTCATTTTGTTTGAGAGTAGGGAAGCAGTTTGGACATCGCATCACAGAAACCAATCAATGTAATGAACAAGGATAGGTATGTGATGATGTGGTGTCCACACACTTGTAACACACACTCTGCAAACAATCTGCCTCCATGGACCCGGTCCCATAGAAGCAGATTATATACAGACTGTGGTCCACAAGTGTAAGAAGACCACATCATCACATACCTATCCATTACACATTAAATCAATAAAAATATATATATATATCCAAAAATACTTACTTCCTCTTCCTTCCCCTCTTCTCACGAGACTGGGGCTCTGGGGGGGGCAACTGCCCCCTCCGACGGGTTCTCATGGGAGATGTTTGGGGAAGAGGGGAAGGAGGAGTACTGGGATGACCCAGCTGAGGAGGAGAATGAGGAGTACCAGGAGCAGATGGCCCAAGATCAGATGGCCCAGCAGCAGATGACCCAGGATCAGATGACCCAGCAGCAGATGACCCAGGGTCAGATGGCCCAGAAGCAGATGGCCCAGCAGCAGATGGTGCGTTATGCGCCTCCCGGAGGATCTGCAACATTTCTGTGAGAATATTTATTATCACGTTTTGTCCTTCTCGAATGGCATGAATATCTTCTGACATCTGGATTCTGGTTTGAATATTTTCCCTCCGAGAGGCACGCATCTGTTCTTGAAAATCAAGCAATACCTGCACCTCGGCTATCTCCTCCTGATGTACTTCTGCTGCACGGCTGGCTGCTGGTGCACGGCGGCTGCAAGAGGGGCTGCTGGTGCAGGGATCTCTTCTGCAGTGGGGGCTTCTTCTTCTGAGTATAGAGGGATGTCTTCCATGTCTCCCCAAGGTGGCGATTCATCCCGACCACTCTCATACCTGGGTGAAGGAGGAGCCTGTAGTTGCTGTGCTGCCTCCTCCCCAGACACTGTATATTGCAAAAAGAAAGAAATGTTTATATTAGCATATTTCCAAATAAAGATGTAAATGCTTTTGCTTACAATAGAATTACAAATGCAGCCTCATTAATCCACTTTGAAATACAACAATCAATACGATTTCCGCATTTTCCAAACCGTGTTTCTGATATCTATCTGGTAAATCTAAATGTTTTTGCGTTTGTTTTCAGTCTGTTTAAATGCACACCTAACCTGTAGCCTAGATACTAATGTAATTGCAAGGTAATTGTGAATGCGTTTACGTAATAATGTGTTAAAAAGCATAATAGCATTAATCATATCCTTAAATACATTCTATATTTTTGATGTTAAGAGATTATTAAATGAGCTTACCGTCAGATGAGAGTGGCAGGTTCCAGGTATCGACTCCTCCGATACCGACTATGGCCACCTCGGAGATGCTGGGACGCAACCTTCCCTCCCATTGGGAATACTCGACGGTCATTTCAGGCCCGCCACCGGTACCTGTTGCGTATTGGTACTCCCTCGATATTTTTTTTTTCAGCTCCATTTTGCAGTCCCGGTAGCGATGTTTAATCGATTCACCATCCCTGTTATGGCCACCCACTGCATTAACTGCATCCTTAATCTCCAGCTAGAGCTTCCTCTTCTCCCTTGGGGTGGCCTTCTGAGCCTGCAGCCTTCTAGACCTCGGCATATATGCCTCTAGAGGGCCTCCTTCTCCTCCATAGTATACTTCACCTCCCTAGTCAGCTTGGCCTTCCCCTGTGATGGTGTCCTCTGTTTTCCGGACTGTGAAGCCCTACTCTGTCCGCCACTGGGACCAGCCACTTGTTCATCTTGAACCAAGTGGCTGGGTCCACCCACCGCTTCCTCCCCTGCGTCCTGCACCCCTTCCTGCCCCCCTTCCTGTCCTGTTCCTGTTCCTCTCCCTCTCGCTCTCCCCCTCCCCCTCTCTCTCCCCTGACTAATCTCCTGCCTGCCCTCCTCTTCCATCTCTTCCCTAAAATGAGCCCTTACTACTCCAACAAAAAGTTAATGTGCCCAAATGAAAGGGGGTCAAAATAAATAATAAAAAGACAAAAAAAGTGCTCAAAGTGTGAAAGGGATCTAAATAAAAGAGGGTAAGGAGTATTTAACAAACAAAAATGTATAAGAAGACTAAAAGGAGGATATGTAAACAAAATGTAACTATGGGATGGGTATGGGCTTAAAAGAAATGGGGTATGGGCTTAAAGGGAATGGGGTATGGGATTACAGGGAATGGGGTATGGGATGAAAGGGAATGGGGTATGGGATGAAAGGGAATGGGATTACAGGGAACGGGGTATGGAGTGTAGTATGAGAGGGTATGGGGTATGGAGTGTATGTAGTGTTTTTGATAAGTGTATGTATGTATTGAATGTGTTTGCGTGTAAATGTGTTACGTATACAGAAAAAGCACTTGCACACTCACCCAAACCAACTCTCGCTCACTACCGCTCTCTTACTATCTCACACTACAAATAACTAACTCACACCACCACTAACTAATTCACGCTACCACTAACTCACGCTACAACTAACTCACTCTACCACTAACTCACTCTACCACTAACTCATGCTACCACTAACTCATACTACCACTAACTCACTCTACCACTAACTCACTCTACCACTAACTCACGCTACCACTAACTAACTCGCACAATAACACTAACTCACTCACAATAACACTAACTCACTCTCTTACACTAACACTAACTCTCACAATAACACTAACTCACAATAACTCTCACAATAACTCACTAAATCTCTCTCTCTAATCTCCAAAAACCCACCAGCAACACAGTCAAAGAAGCCATGCTTGTGGCGTGCTTATATACCCTGTGTAAATGTTTAATGATGTACCGGTTTGCCTTGTAAATTGTGTTCAGGTGTGCTTTGTTAGTAATTAGTATGTGTGCAATGTGTATTAGTTGTGTGAATTTGTGCTTGCTCATTTTGAGTTAGTATTTGTGGAATGTGTAGAATGCGATGATGTCATAGTGATCGTTTTCCATAACATTGTCCAATAGTATTATGTGTAAATGTAAATGTTTATTTGTGATGGTGTCGTATTTGTGAAGTGTTGTAAATGTTTGTTTGTACTACCATTCCGTAATGTTGAATGCAAGTGTTTTGCTTGTGTATGAGTGTGCAATTCTTTTTTCATGTTTTTTGTTCCGTGTTTCGGGATCGTAAGGTATATGTGTATTCCTTGTTTAGTGTAATGTTTGATTTTTCCAGCTTGTGTATGTGTAATGCGTGTGTGCTATGTTTTGTGATTGTTGTTATTACATTTGCAGTGTGTTTTGGTTGTACATTATGTGGTATAGGTCACATGACAGAGCAGTGCGTATTTCTCGCGAGATCGAAGTGTTAGGTGAAAAATGCCTGCTTTTCTGATTTCTCATTGAGCTCTATGGGAGACTGTCTAACGCGGCGTGATTACGCGAATAAAATAAACGCGTTAGGAGTCGCGTTAGGAGCTTTTTTTGAAACTCGTAATACCAGCGTTAAAAACTGTGTGTTAAAAAAAAAAGACGCGTAGCTAATGCACCCCTTCTAATGCAAAACTCATAATCTAGGCAAAAGTGTCCGGTGAGTATATATATATATATATATATATATATATATATATATATATATATATATATATATATATATATTTATACACACACACACTCTCCGGCATTATTGCGTTTAGCAGATATTGCTGTTTTTACAAATTAAAGGTTTGTGGCAACCCTGTGTCAAGCAAGTCTATCGGTGTCATTTATATATACACATATAAACACCTGAATACACATATATACACACCAGCAGCAAAAAAAATATGACTCATCGAAGGCTCAGTTGATGGTTAGCATTTTTTATCAATAAAGTATTTGTTTTTTTTAGACATACTGCTATTGCACACTTAATAGACTACAATATAGTGTAAATGTAACTTTTATATGCACTGGGAAACAAAAATATTAGTGTGACCCACTTTGCTGTATTCGCTTTATTGCGGTGGTTTGGAACCAAGCCCACAATATCTTCAAGGTACGCCTGTATATATAAATATCCATTTAAAAATACATAGAGCATACATACACATGTTATGTGCAGAACATTGGAATGTGAAATATTTACAGTGAATACATAGCTAAAACCTTTATTGAATATGAATATTGCATAAATATGCTTTTACATGTTTTCATCTACTTAAATGCAAAGAACTCCAACGCACCTCTATATATGTCTATTTGTATGCATATGTATTTATGTGTCTATATGTGTATATATATGTCTGTAAATACATATATAAACATATAAATGCATATGTATACATTTGTAGACATTTTTTATATATATATATATATATATATATATATATATATATATATATATATATACATACATACATATCCATCTTTAGACATGTATATTTATGTATCTCAATGTTAAAGCTCTTTTATTTAACACCATCTAATAAAATTATTTAAAAAAAATATTGCACACAAAAGTTATATTATAGGTGTAACTATACTTTGTAATGTATCTTTGATGTGTTTGTGAGACCTTTTAGTTTCGCAAAGAAAGTTAAGCAGAGCTCTGAAGTCACAGTAATCATTCTAGCGCAAATTGTGATTGCGCTCAAGCGATCACGTTTACTTTCAACTCGCAATACGAGCGGTGAGCCTGAAGAGCGCAAACCCTCGTGGTTAACGCCTTATTACTCGGGCACATTTAATTATAAATTATAAAGCCTTGATCAGTGGCCCCATATGAATTTAAACATTTACAGATATTGCTATTATAATAATAACTGTGAACTCTGCTCCTAAGAGCTTTTAACCTAGCTATATTATACATTTTTATAAGTTAGTTGTAAATCAAAATAGTAAAAATATTGGTAACATTTAGAAAACACTGTGTACCCAAAATGTATTTAAAAAAAAAGAAAACAGTTTTAAAACATATTAAAGTCAGAAATGACGCTCACTTTAGGAAGTATTAAAAAAAAGATAGATAATTAGAGATGTCGCGAATAGTTTGCCAGCGAATAGTTCCCAGCGAACATAGCATGTTCGTGTTCGCCGCGGCGGGCGAACATATGCGATGTTCGATCCGCCCCCTATTCATCATCATTGAGTAAACTTTGACCCTGTACCTCACAGTCAGCAGGCACATTCCAGCCAATCAGCAGCAGAGCCTCCCTCCCAGACCCTCCCACCTCCTGGACAGCATCCATTTTAGATTCATTCGGAAGCTGCATTCTTAGTGAGAGGAGGGACAGTGTAGCTGCTGCTGATTTAATAGGGAAATCGATAGCTAGGCTAGTGTATTCAGTGCCACTACAGTCCTGAAGGACTCATCTGATCTCTGCTGTAAGGACAGCACCCCAAAAAGCCCTTTTTAGGGCTAGAACATCAGTCTGCTTTTTTTTTTTTCCTGTGTAATCTAATTGCAGTTGCATGCCTGCCAGCGTGTGTGTCAAGCTCACAGCATATACTGTGCCCACTTGCCCAGTGCCACCACTCATATCTGGTGTAACAGTAGTGTACATTTAAAAAAAACAACACTTTTTTGACTGTGAAATAATAGCAGACAGCTGCCAGTACCCAAGATGGCCGCCAATAAGGCAGATGGGGAGGGTTAGAGAGCTGTTTTGGAGGGGGTCAGGGAGGTTGGGGGCTAAGGGGGGATGTTACACCACAGCATATGTAAATATGCTAAAAAATATATATTTTTTAAAAACCTTGTATTTTAGTACTGGCAGACTTTCTGCCAGTACTTAAGATGGCGGGGACAATTGTGGGGTGGGGGAGGGAAGGGAGCTGTTTGGGAGGGATGAGGGGGTCTGATGTGTCAGGTGGGAGGCTGATCTCTACACTAAAGCTAAAATTAACCCTGCAAGCTCCCTACAAACTACCTAATTAACCCCTTCACTGCTAGCCATAATACACGTGTGATGCGCAGCAGCATTTAGCGGCCTTCTAATTACCAGAAAGCAACGCCAAAGTCATATATGTCTGCTATTTCTGAACAAAGGGGATCCCAGAGAAGCATTTACAACCATTTGTGCCATAATTGCACAAGCTGTTTGTAAATAATTTCAGTGAGAAACCTAAAATTTTGAAAAAAATGTAAGTTTTTTTTAAATTTGATAGCATTTGGTGGTGAAATGGTGGCATTAAATATACCAAAATGGGCCTAGATCAATACTTTTGGTTGTCTACTACTCTAAACTTAAGCTAAAATTAACTCTACAAGCTCCCTACATGCTCCCTAATTAACCCCTTCACTGCTGGGCATAAAACACGTGTGGTGCGCAGTGGCATTTAGCAGCCTTCTAATTACCAAAAAGCAATGCCAAATCCATATAAGTTTGCTATTTCTGAACAAAAGGGGATCCCAGAGAAGCATTTACAACCATTTATGCCATAATTGCATAAGTTGTTTGTAAATAATTTCTGTGAGAAACCTAAAGTTTGTGAAAAAGAGAACAATTATTTTTTATTTGATCGCATTTGGTGGTGAAATGGTGGCATTAAATATACCAAAATGGGCCTAGAGCAATACTTTGGGTTGTCTACTACTCTACACTTAAGCTAAAATTAACTCTACAAGCTCCCTACATGCTCCCTAATTAACCCCTTCACTGCTGGGCATAAAACACGTGTGGTGCGCAGTGGCATTTAGCAGCCTTCTAATTACCAAAAAGCAACGCCAAAGCCATATAAGTCTGCTATTTCTGAAAAAAGGGATCCCAGAGAAGCATTTACAACCATTTATGCCATAATTGCATAAGTTTTTTGTAAATAATTTCTGTGAGAAACCTAAAGTTTGTGAAAAAGTGAACAATTTTTTTTTATTTGATCGCATTTGGTGGTGAAATGGTGGCATGAAATATACCAAAATGGGCCTAGATCAATACTTTGGGATGTCTTCTAAATATATATATATATATATACATGTCAAGGGATATTCAGGTATTCCTGACAGATATCAGGGTTCCAATGTAACTAGCGCTCATTTTGAAAAAAAGTGGTTTTGAAATAGCAAAGTGCTTCTTGTATTTATTTCCCTATAACTTGCAAAAAAAGCAAAGAACATGTTAACATTGGGTATTTCTAAACTCAGGACAAAATTTAGAAACTATTTAGCATGGTTGATTTTTGGTGGTTGTAGATGTGTAACAGATTTTGGGGGTCAAAGTTAGAAAAGTGTATTTTTTTCCATTTTTTCCTCATATTTTATAATGTTAGGTGATTTATGCCCTTTATGGATTAAAACCAGACTCTGCATCAACTATGTAATTTTCCATGGGAGTTTTGCCATGTATCCCCCTCCGGCATGCCACAGTCCAGGTGTTAGTCCCCTTGAAACAACTTTTCCATTACTATTGTGGCCAGAAAGAGTCCCTGTGGGCTTTAAAATTCACCTGCCTATTGAAGTCTATGGCGGTTCGCCCGATCGCGAACATTTGCGGAAGTAATTTTAATGTTCGCGACATCACTATAGATAATCCCTTTATTACCCATTCCCCAGTTTTGCACAACCAACACTGTTATATTAATAAACTTTTTACTTCTGTGATTACCTTGTATCTAAGCCTCTGCAAACTGCCCCTTATTTCAGTTCTTTTGACAGACTTGAATTTTAGCCAATCAGTGCTTACTAGGTAACTTCACGTGCGTGAGCTCAATGTTATCTATATGACAAACATGAACTAACGCCCTCTAGTGGTTAAAAACTGTCAAAATGCATTCACATAAGAATTGGCCTTCAAGGTCTAAGAAATTAGAAAATATATGAACCTACCTAGGTTTAGCTTTCAACTAAGAATACCAAGAGAACAAAGCAAAAATTGGTGATAAAAGTAAATTTTAAAGTTGTTTAAAACTACATGCCCTATCTGAATCATGAATGTTTTTTTTTTGGACTTGACTGTCCCCCTGTACACAACCACCTTCACATTATCATTTCTACTTTTTAAGATGTAGGCTTTTTTAACCATGGATATATATATATATATATATATATATATATATATATATATATATATATATATACACGTATATACAGTATAAATATATAAAGCAAAGGGACAGTAAATTATAGAGCATGGCATTTTTAACAACTTGGTAATTACCCTCTATCAGTCTTGCATAGTTCTCTTTGTAGAGAGGAATCCTAGGTGTGTTTAAGAGTGTGCACGTGTCTCTAGCTTTCTACAGCAGTGTTTTCTTCAATGCTTATAGTAATGTTATACATATTTGCAAACATTGCTGCCTTAGAATGCTCCTGAGCTGTTATCAGCCTTCCTAGCATTTCTTTCAACAAAGGATACCAAGATAATAGAAGTATATATGCACTATTTGAATTAGGATTGTTTTTTACTTTACTATTCCTTTAACTAGGAGATGTGTTATTTCCGGATTACTTAAATTGAACAACATAGTCAGTCATATTGCTGCTGCTCAGAGTCTCTGAATGAGTCAGGAAATACCCCTTGTTCAGGACACAACTTGGAAATAACTGTTGACAGAATATTTTCACATTGCTTTCTGGAAAATGATCATATCTTCTGTGCACTTCATTCTTTGGTACAGTTTGCTTAAGTCCTTGTCAATATATTTTACTGTTTTCATCCAATGTACACAGAAACTTATCTGAAATAAAATCTGCTCCAAAAGAAATTGTGTTTAACAAAACTTCTCAGCCATACGGGCAAGCTGCCCTTGAACATTATACTCACAGCAGCAGCAGCAGAAGCTTCCTGACAATGTAGCATGCTGCCAGTCTTAGGCATCAGTATAGGAAGTATTTTATTGTTCATGTAAAAAAGGACAAAGATAAAATAATAAAACACCCCTTTTTACTATATATTGGTTGTGTTGGCTGCATTTTTTCTCACTGGTGGTGCTCATAAATGTGTGCAATCTTTTTACATGCATACTTTCTGAGGTACCAGCTCCTAATGGGCATGTGCAATAATTCACAGTATATATGCAATTTGTGATTGGCTGATGGCTGTCACATTCTGCAGGGAAGGAAAATGGAACTAACACTGACATTTGCTTTTTATCATGCTTCTGTTGTTTTTTTAGATTCTACTGAACTGAATGGTCTTTTAATCATTTTTAATAAAATAACTATTTGTAACATGTTTAACTGGTGCTTTTTCATCTAAAAGCTAAAAAGTAGAATATTGTCTTTTTAAAGTAATGGTAAACTTTACATGTTTTAAAATCAGGTCTGTGATATCTTAGATTGACTTTAATTGATCACTTCTTTTAAAGATGCGCTGTAACTTACTTTTTAATCTAGCTATTCAATTCTAATGTCTCTTTGCTCTTTGACTCCACCTTCCTGCAGTTGTGGGCAGTTACTTATCAAGTTCAGCCTATTTAAAGCGAGCTCTTTTCTGCAGTCCTTTAATGTTCATAGTCCAACTCTGGTGGGACTTATCTGGCTATCTGATCCCTTTGCAGGGCCACCCGCAACTAGAAATTTTGGGGCCCCTGACTCAACCATTGATCAGCCCCCCCCCCCCCCCTCCTTTGACATGTGCAATTTTTGACCTAGTGACTAAAACGTATATGCACTTTATTCTTAATTGTCTATTTAAACTTGGAAATGTTGTAAAGGTAGTAACATACACACACACAGACACTCATACACTGAAACACACAAACACACTCACACATAAGGATTCACATATAGACACTCTAGCAGACATGCAAAGAAACACACTCAGACACAGACACCCAAACAGACACTTAGCACTTGTTTACAGTAACCTGACAAGTAATGAGGTAAACTACAGTTTTGTAAAAAAAAAGTAGATTTAGAAAACAAAATACGGAGTTCTGATTTTCTTTTTGTAAAGGAAGATGACAACTAAATTATGACAACAGCATGCAGTGGCTGAAAGGAAGGGCCCTGAACTTCCTAAACAATAATTTAAAGGTTAAATGGTGGATTGGTTACTTCCGGAAAGGTCTTGTTAGTCTCAAAGTCTGTAGAAAGATGTGAATAATTAGTAGTAAGGTCAAAATGTCCTAAAAAGGAACAGACAATGGACACACACACACAAACTCAAACTTGCACATACATCCAAGGAAACACCGACAGAGACAGCCTCAGAAAACACACAAAGACATACACACACACACACAGAGAGACACCCACAGAAAACACACAAAGACATACACACACAGAGAGATCACTACATAAAAAACACAGAAAGACATACATACACACACTCTCACTGACACATCCACAGAAAACACACAAAGACATACACACACCCTCACAGAGACACCCACATAAAACACACACACTCACAGAGACATCCACAGAAAACACAGACATACATACATACACACACACCCTCACAGAGACATCCACAGAAAGCACAGACATACACACCCACCCTCGCAGAGGCATCCAGAGAAAATGCGCAAAGACAAACATACACACACCCTCACAGAGACACCCACAGAAAAAGCTCAAAGACATATGCACACACATCACAGACATCCACAGAAAATGCACAAAGACATACACACCCACCCTCACAGAGAGACCCACAGATAAAAAATACATACACACTCATACAGACACAAACCAAAGCACAAAGACATAAACACAGACACCCACAGAAACACTCACAGGAGGAAACATTTATGCACCTTGCATCCCCTAAATCAACAGTGTGTGACATGCATGATAAAACATTTTTAAAAATTAGGAGATCACTTTTTAAAGAATCATATTTGTAAATGTGCAAACAAAAATAATTCTGTGAATTCAAAATTGTACATTAATGAGCTGGGTAGATGGCTAGATGAAGAAAAGTACCTTTAAAACGTTGACATATGTTTGTTTGTTTTTTCCCTATTTTCCCCAACCTAGAGCACCACTTCAAATATAGTGTACAAATTTTCCCATCTGTCAGCTGTACTTATGGATTTTGAAAATGCTGTACTCTATATGGTCTTGGTGGGACCATAAGCTGTGGTACTCATACCATTAGATCTGGTTAAATGCAGGATTTAGGCGTGTTGGTATGTATTTAAAAATTAAGTCAGCTGTAGTGTAAACTGAACAGTTTTAAGTTAACCTGTCTCATTTCAAACACTGAGCATCTTAGTCTGAGAGTATAAAATTTTATGCAGATGTAAAAATCTTAGATAAAATGCCTCCTTGCATCTGGAAAGTCCATGCATAAAGGGACAGTAAACTGGAATGTAATATATATATATATATATATATATATATACACTGGGGCAAAAAAGTATTTAGTCAGCCACCAATTGTGCAAGTTCTCCCACTTAAGAAGATGAGAGAGGCATGTAATTTTCATCATAGGTATACCTCAACTATGAGAGACAAAATGTGGAAACAAATCCAGAAAATCACATTGTCTTATTTTGAAAGAATTTATTTGCATATTATGGTGGAAAATAAGTATCTGGTCACCTACAAACAAGCAAGATTTCTGGCTCTCACAGACCTGTATCTTCTTCTTTAAGAGGCTCCTCTGTCCCCCACTCATTACTTGTATTAATGGTACCTGTTTGAACTTGTTATCAGTATAAAAGACACCTGTCCAAAACCTCAAACAGTCACACTCCAAACTCCACTATGGTGAAGACCAAAGAGCTGTTGAAGGACACCAGAAACAAAATTGTAGACCTGCACCAGGCTGGGAAGACTGAATCTGCAATAGGCAAGCAGCTTGGTGTGAAGAAATCAACTGTGGGAGCAATAATTAGAAAATGGAAGACATACAAGACCACTGATAATCTCCCTCGATCTGGAGCTCCACACAAGATCGGGTCAAAATGATCACAAGAACAGTGAGCAAACATCCCAAAACTACACGGGAGGACCTAGTGAATGACCTGCAGAGAGCTAGGACCAATGTAACAAAGGCTACCATCAGTAACACACTATGCCGCCAGGGACTCAGATCCTGCAGTGCCAGACGTGTCCCTCTGCTTAAGCCAGTACATGTCCAGGCCCGTCTGAAGTATGCTAGAGAGCATTTGGATGATCCAGAAGCGGATTGGGAGAATGTCGTATGGTCAGATGAAACCAAAGTAGAACTGTTTGGTGAAAACACAACGCGTTGTGTTTGGAGGAGAGAGAATGCTGAGTTGCAACCAAAGAACACCATACCTACTGTGAAGCATGAAGCTGGCAACATCATGCTTTGGGGCTGTTTCTCTGCAAAGGGAACAGGACGACTGATCCGTGTACATGAAAGAATGAATGGGGCCATGTATCGTGAGATTTTGAGTGCAAAACTCCTTCCATCAGCAAGGGCATTGAAGATGAAACGTGGCTGGGTCTTTCAGCATGACAATGATCCCAAACACACCACCCGAGCAATGAAGGAGTTGCTTCGTAAGAAGCATTTCAAGGTCCTGGAGTGGCCTAGCCAGTCTCCAGATCTCAACCCCATAGAAAACCTTTGGAGGGAGTTGAAAGTCCGTGTTGCCCAGTGACAGCCCCAAAACATCACTGCTCTAGAGGAGATCTGCATGCAGGAATGGGCCAACATACCAGCAACAGTGTGTGACAACCTTGTGAAGACTTACAGAAAATGTTTGACCTCTGTCATTGCCAACAAAGGATATATAAGTATATAAATATATGTATAAGTATATAAGTATTGAGATGAACTTTTGATATTGACCAAATACTTATTTTCCACCATAATATGCAAATAAATTCTTTCCAAATCAGACAATGTGATTGTCTGGATTTGTTTCCACATTTTGTCTCTCATATTTGAGGTATACCTATGATGAAAATTACAGGCCTCTCTCATCTTCTTAAGTGGGAGAACTTGCACAACTCAGTGGTGGCTGACTAAATACTTTTTATATATATTATAAATATATTATATACATTATAAATATATATAATGCAAATCTGCCAAAAGGGCATCTACTATTTGTGTATTGAGGAGGAAACATTTCTGCATGGTTTTAAATGTAGAATTTCTACAGCATTGTCAAATAATCATAAATGCACTGCTGCTAAAAAAAAATGTTTTTGTGGTGTTGGTGTGGTGTTAGCCCAACCAAACAACTACTACCACACTGAAGTTACAATCCAAAATTGTACAAAGAAATAAAAAACATTTGCTAAGTAAGTCCTACTTCCTCTGCAAATGAAAGTGATCTGCACACAATGTACAAAGTGCCAAGTCTGTCTCACACTGCACATATAGTGCATAGTGGTTTAGTGCACACTAAGAAATACTCTGTGTAATAACATTTCCCATGCTCAATTAGCACTCTGCTGTAGTACCCACTGGTGGCTGCCCAAATAATTTTTTTATTTTTTTTAGTTCTTGCCTCATGAGGCCCCCCTGGCTCATTGGGCCCCTGACAGGAGTCACCCCTGTCACCCCCTGATGGCGGCCCTGTCCCTTTGACTACTCTTCTGCCTGAACCCTGTTCTTGATTGCATTCCTGATTTGACCTTTGCCTGGGACTCTTGTTATCCACTGTTTTCTGATTTGGTACTTTCTCTGTTTGTATAGACTTTTTATTCCACCTTGTTATCTTGATCCTACTTTTGTCCTTTCCACTAGCACCTCTGCAGCTCGAATGGATTTGACCAATGGCCTTGACTGTTACTAATCTTTTGCCTATGCCTTTATGGTCCCTTTCCAGTCCCTAACCACTACGCTGGACTGGTAAGCCCGCCTAGCTCAGGATCCTATTTTGTGGCAAACTTAGCAGGTTATGACATGCATGGCTAGCACAAACCACAAATATACAAATACAGGCTTGCTCACGCATGGCGTTTACATAACAGAACTAATAAAAGCCCTCTTTGAGTTCTTAGATGTAAACTATCACACAGATCCTATTTATCCCCATAAAAGGAAAAATCTTAAGGAGTATAACATTCAAAAATCATCATCCATGGTATACTTGCTCAGGAAAAGCCTTCAAAGGTCAGAGCTAGATATTTTTTAAAAAAATGCCTCCTCATTACATATTTTCAGCAGTTTTGAAGCTAAAAAGAAAAAAAAGGGTATATGATACACCTTGCCTTCTGAGCACTTAAAGGGACAGTCTAGGCCAAAATAAACTTTCATGATTCAGATAGAACATGTAATTTTAAACAATTTTCCAATTTACTTTTATCACCAATTTTGCTTTGTTCTCTTGGTATTCTTAGTTGAAAGCTTAACCTAGGAGGTTCATATGCTAATTTCTTAGACCTTGAAGCCCACCTCTTTCAGATTGCATTTTAACAGTTTTCACCACTAGAGGGTGTTAGTTCACATATTTCATATAGATAACACTGTGCTCGTGCACGAGAAGTTATCTGGGAGCAGGCACTGATTGGCTAGACTGCAAGTCTGTCAAAAGAACTGAAAAAAGGGGCAGTTTGCAGATGCTTAGATACAAGATAATCACAGAGGTTAAAAGTATATTATTATAACTGTGTTAGTTATGCAAAACTGGTCAATGGGTAATAAAGGGATTGTCTATCTTTTAAAACAATAAAAATTCTGGTGTAGACTGTCCCTTTAAATATAAAACCTGTACATATCTTAATAATGACCTTGGCTACCATAGCCAACAAATTTGCTACATGCCTAAGCCCTGCACAAGCATGGGACTTTGACAACATAACTAAAGTAATGGAAAGTTAAACTGTGAATGTAAGAATAAAACAGTGCTGGGGAGGATGTAAAGATGGGAGAGCACATGGGTTGTATATGTTATGGTGGGAAGTGCACCTGCAAGTGAGCGTCTGGTGATTATGTGTAAAGGTGGGTCAATGTCAGGGTCGGTGTGTTTAATGGTGAGAGAGAGTCTGGGTGTGCATACAAGTTGGAAGATACCTGGAAAGTATGCAGAAGAGCAGAAAACACCCATTTTGTGTATAGGTAAAAATAGCAACTGTAGGGACATGAAGCCCAAACATTTTCTTTCATGATTCAGATAGAGAATACAATTTTAAACAACTTTCTAATTCACTTCTATTATCTAATCTGTTTTATTCTCTTGGTATCATTTGTTTAAGGAGCAGCAATGCACTACAGGTTTCTAACTGAACACATGGGTGAGCCAATGACAATCAGTTTATATATGCAGCCACCAATCAACAGATAAGACCTAGGTTCTCTGCTGCACATGGACTTGCCTAGATAAACATTCCAGCAAAAGATAACAAGAGAATGAAGCAAATTAAATAATAGAAGTAAATTGGAAAGTTGTTTGAAATTGTATTCTCTATCTGAATCATGAAAGAAAAATTTGGAGTTTCATGTCCCTTTAAGTGTGTAAGAAGAAAAAAGCACCTTGTGATGTGTGTAAGAGCAGAAGAAATATGGGGGTAAGTTGGAAGTTAAAGCTGGAACCCGTTTAAAAGACTGCTTAAAGGTAGCTGACCCTGGCAAAGTTACTGTCTTGTATCCTTGTTCTGCCTTGAGTTATTTTGCAAACTTGCGGCTAGATTATGAGTTGTGCGTTAAGGTAAAAAAGCAGCGTTAAGAGGTCCTAACGCAGATTTTTTACGCCCGCTGCTATTACGAGTCTTGAAGGTTTAGGGTCACCGCACACTTCTTTGGCCTTACCGCAAAACGACTTACGTAAACTTTGTAAAGTCTTTTTTCTATGGAACTTCCATAGCGCCGGTATTACGAGTCTGTCCTGGGAGGCCAAAAAGTGAGCGGTACAGCCTACCCTGTCAAGAGTCCTAACGCATTTAATAGTCAGTAGTTAAGAGTTTTATGGGCTAACGCCGTAACATAAAACTCATAACTAAAGTGCTAAAAAGTACACTAACACCCATAAACTACCTATTAACCCCTAAACCGAGGCCCTCCCGCATCGCAAACACTAAAATGACATTTTTAACCCCTAATCTGCTGTTCCGGACACCGCCGCCATCTACATTATATTTATGAACCCCTAATCTGCTGTCCCCAACATCGCCGACACCTACCTACACTTATTAACCCCTAATCTGCCGCTCCCAACGTCGCCGACACTATAATAAACATATTAACCCCTAAACCGCCACACTCCCGCCTCGCAAACATTAGTTAAATATTATTAACTCCTAATTTGCCATCCCTAATATCACTGCCACCTACCTACATTTATTAACCCCTAATCTGCCGCCCCCAACGTCGCCGCCACTATAGTAAATGCATTAACCCATAAATCTAAGTCTAACCCTAACACCCCCTAACTTAAATATAATTTAAATAAATCTAAATAAAATTCCTATCATTAACTACATTATTCCTATTTAAAATGAAATACTTACCTATAAAATAAATCCTAAGCTAGCTACAATATAACTAATAGTTACATTGTAGCTAGCTTAGGGTTTATTTTTATTTTACAGGCAAGTTTGTATTTATTTTAACTAGGTAGAAAAGTCACTAAATAGTTATTAACTATTTAATAACTACCTAGCTAAAATAAATAAAAAAGTACCTTTAAAATAAAACCTAACCTAAGTTACAATAACATCTAACACTACACTATAATTAAATACATTTACTAAATTAAATACAATTAAATAAATTAAATTAAATTAGCTAAAGTACAAAAAAACAGACACTAAATTACAGAAAAAAATAAACAAATTACAGATATTTAAACTAATTGCACCTAATCTAATAGCCCTATCAAAATAAAAAAGCCCCACCCCAAATAAAAAAAAACCCTAGCCTAAACTAAACTACCACTAGCCCTTAAAAGGGCCTTTTGCGGGGCATTGCCCCAAAGTAATCAGCTCTTTTACCTGTAAAAAAAAAATACAAACCCCCCCCCCAACATTAAAACCCACCACCCACAAAAACAACCCCCCAAATAAAATACTATCTAAAAAAACCTAAGCTCCCCATTGCCCTGAAAAGGGCATTTGGATGGACAAAAAAAAATAATAATAAAAATAAAACCCAATACACCCTTAAAAAAACCTAACACTAACCTAACAGAAGTCTTCATCCAGACGGCATCTTCTATCTTCATCCATCCGACGCGGAGCGGCTCCATCTTCAAGACATCCGATGCGGAGCATCCTCTTCATCCGACGACTACTCGACGAATGAAGGTTCCTTTAAGTGACGCCATCCAAGATGACGTCCCTTAGATTCCGATTGGCTGATAGAATTCTATCAGCCAATCGGAATTAAGGTCGAAAAAATCCTATTGGCTGATGCAATCAGCCAATAGGATTGAAGTTCAATCCTATTGGCTGATCCAATCAGCCAATAGGATTGAGCTTGCATTCTTTTGGCTGATTGGAACAGCCAATAGAATGCAAGCTCAATCCTATTGGCAATGCCCCTCAAAAGGTCCTTTTAAGGGCTATTGGTAGTTCAGTTTAGGCTAGAGTCTTCTTTTATTTTGGGGGGGATTTTTTTTTATTTTGATAGGGCTATTAGATTAGGTGTAATTAGTTTAAAAATCTTGTAATTTGTTTTTTATTTTCTGCAATTTAGTGTTTGATTGTTTTTTTTACTTTAGCTAATTTAATTTAGGTAATTGTATTTAATTTAGTTAATTTATTTAATTGTAGTTGAGTTTTAGGTGTTATTGTAACTTAGGGTAGGTTTTATTTTACAGGTACTTTTGTATTTATTTTAGCTAGGCAGTTATTAAATAGTTAATAACTATTTAGTAACTATTCTACCTAGTTAAAATAAATACAAACTTGCCTGTAAAATAAAAATAAACCCTAAGCTAGCTACAATGTAACTATTAGTTATATTGTAGCTAGCTTAGGGTTTATTTTATAGGTAAGTATTTAGTTTTAAATAGAAATAATGTAGTTAATGATAGGAATTTTATTTAGACTTATTTAAATTATATTTAAGTTAGGGGGTGTTAGGGTTAGATTTAGGTTTAGGGGTTAATACATTTAGTATAGTGGCAGCGACGGGGGCGGCAGATTAGGGGTTAATAAATATAGGTAGGTGGCGGCGATGTTAGAGACGGCAGATTAGGGGTTAATAATATTTAACTAATATTTGCAAGGCGTGAGTGCGGCGGTTTAGGGGTTAATATGTTTTTTTATAATGGCGGCGACGTTGGGGGCTGCAGATTAGGGGTTAATAAGTGTAGGTAGGTGGCAGCGACATTGGGGGCGGCAGATTAGGGGTTAATAAATATAATGTAGGTGGCGGCGGGGTCCGGAGCAGCAGATTAGGGGTTAATAAATATAATGTAGGTGTCTGCGATGTCGGGGGCAGAAGATTAGGGGTTAATAAGTGTAAGATTAGGGGTGTTTAGACTCAGGGTTCATGTTAGGGTGTTAGGTGTAGACATACATTTTATTTCCCCATAGGAATCAAAGGGGCTGCGTTAATGAGTTTTACGTTGCTTTTTTGCAGGTGTTAGACTTTTTCTCAGCCGGCTCTCCCCGTTGATTCCTATGGGGAAATCATGCACAAGCACGTACGACCAGCTCACTTCTGACTTAAGCAGCGCTGGTATTGGAGTGCGGTAATGAGCAAAATTTTGCTCAACGCTCACTTCTTGCCTTTTAACGAGGGGTTTGTAGAAACTTGTTATACCAGCGCTGCAGGTAAGTGCGCGGTGAGAGAAAAGCACCGCATAGCCTCTAATGCAAAACTCGTAATCTAGCCGTTGGGGTCTTATAGGTACCAGACTCTGGTGAACATATTGGATTGTCTTCTGATTTCACCATTGGTGCTGTCACACACTCAGACAGGTCTAAACATTGCTTTATTCTGTACAACCACCTGTCTCACAGGTATACTTATGATTTCTGGGCTACCTCCTAGTTCACAGGACTTTGAGGAAGTTACCATTTCTTCTTGATCTACATTCTGCACTCAGTACAAGTGTCATTATTGACTCTGTACTGTTCTACCTTACTAGGAAGCCAGTTTCTTAATTCAGCTTTCCTACTAACGGGCACATGTAAGAGTGAGCCAATTCTGCAGTCAGTTTCTAGCCTGTACAAATAAAGCTGTTTATGTAACTGCATATATTACCTTATGACAGGGTATGTGCACACAAGTAGGCGGGGTGTATACAGGTGGGAGTGTGCTTTTATGTCTGCATAGCAGAGAGTTCATAGTGAGAATATGTAAGGGAAGGGTGGAAAGAATGTGTACATGTGTGTTTAATGGAGTGGCAGAGTGTCTTTTGGGTGTGCATAAGAGTAGGAGATTGTGCATATGGCTAAGAAGTGTATCTGCATATCTGTGCATATTTGTGGAAGAAAGCATGGCATGCGTATGTAACATTCGGAGGGTGCTCGGTAGATGTGGCTAAACATGGGAGAGCATAAGCATAAGTGTAATGCTGAGAAAATGCCTAGAGGGGTTGTGTAAGGGTTGGGTGGGGATAACCTGGAAGTGAGTGGGTAAGAGTCTGATAGTACTGGGGATGTGTGAAAAAAACTTTTATTAGAGAGCTGGCCAGCTTAGTTGGAGGGTAGGAGAAGGTTATGGCAACGGTCAACTACCCTTGCATTTTAAATATTTTTGTATTCTTTTTTTTTAATTATCATTTTTTTTCCATAGAAAAATAAACTCTTCTCCCCATATGTACAACAAGCGTTGGGCCAAACCTGGTGTCTTGTTAGGGTGGGATTGAACTCCTACTTGTGGGCAGCCTCCTACACAGAATCACAATGTTGAGCACTTACAAGCAGCATTCCCTTCCATCCAGATTGCTCCCTCTCCCAAATCTGTACCACTGATTGGCTTGACTTCTACAGAGTCCCATTGACTTACTGATGTCTCTCCACCCAGCCATAAGTGATAAAAAGCAGGGAGATATGCAGGGAGTGATCTGTATGGAAGTGTGATACTACCTGTCAATGGGCATTATTGGTATTGCACTGCCACGTGAGGGAGCTGCTCACACACTTGTGCCTCCCCCATCCCTAATATATAAGAGGGTCTTAGGGACTGTACTTAGGTAGGGTAAGTGCCCTGAAGGTTGATATTTTGTGTAGACTGAAGGGAAGGAAGTATATCTTTTTATATAAGAAGCACATCTGTTAGTATGTATTTGTTTATTTATTTTAGATTGAAAATGGAAAAAAACAACAACTAAACATTTAACTAAAAGCTAAAGATATGAGTGTAGCTTTACCTCCACCACCAAGTTGATCCTCATGATACAGGGAGAAGTAACCAGTGATTTCAATTTATAAATTAAAGTGCTTTGACTTGGAAGCTCAATTCCAGGAGCACATGGACAGTAAATGCAATTTTAAACAACTTTCCATTGTACTCATATTATTTGAAGGGACACTAAACCCCAATTTTTTCATTTATGATTCAGATAGAACAGGCAATTTTAAGCAGTTTTTAAATTTACTCCTATTATCAATTTTTCTTCGATTGCTTGGTATCTTTATTTGAAAAAGCAGGAATGAAAGCTTAGGAGCCGACTCATTTTTGGTTCAGCACCCTGGATAGGGCTTGCTGATTGGTGAGTACATTTAGCCACCAATTAGCAAACGCTACCCAGGGGCAGAACCTAAAATGGGCCGGATTCTAAGCTTACATGCCTTGCTTTTCAAATAAAGATACCAATAGTATGGAAAAAAAGATAATAAAAGAAAATTAGAAAGGTGCTTAAAATTGCCTGTTTTATCTGAATCATGAAAAAAAAATTGGGTTTAGTATCCCATTCATTTGCTTCTTTCTCGTGGTATCTTTTGTTGAAAAACATACCTAGGTAGGCCCAGGAGCATTAATAAACTACTAGCATCTAGCTGCTGATTGGTGGCTGCTTCTATTTGCCTCTTGTTACTGGTGCGCCCAATGTGTTCAGCTAACTCCCAGTAGTGTTTCTCTTTTACCAAAGTTTAGTAGAGTGAATTGGAAAGTTGTTAAAATGTGTAGGCTCTATCTTATTAATGAAACAAATGAGTTTCATGTCTCTTTAATTGTAATTAGAAATGAAGATTACAGTGATTTTTATATTTAGTTGAGCATAATAGCCAAACATTTGATTTGGGCTATAATTTTATCTTTTGATTAAAAAGTAAAGTGAATATGTTCAAGAATGCATGCATGGAAAAAAATAACTGCACACATCTGCATTGTACACATTTCATCTTAGGTTTTTCTTTAATTTAATTTTATGTCATTTTTTACAAGTTAAATTGGTGGTTTTCAAATAAACAATAGCAAATAATAAACTCTGCATGTAAACCTTTATTTATGAGCATCTTATTCACTGGCAAGCAACATGAAGGCCTTGAAAATATCTGCAACTTGTTTTTGAGCAAATGCTGTAAAGATGTCCCTGAAGGGAAATGTGATTGAAACTAATAGCAATACCTTCACATTATGTGCACTTCAGAATCTTGTTCAATGCAGTATTATCACTCTTTAGAGGGACAGTAAAGTCAAAATTAAACTTTTAGAATTTAGATAGAGCATTACATTTTAAACAAATTTCCAGTATAATCTAATTTGCTTTTTCTCTGGGTATTTTTTAAAAACCATACCTAGGTAGGCAGCAATGCACTACAGAGAGCTAGCTGTTGATTGCTGGCTGCACATAAATACCTCTTGTTATTGGCTCACCTGATATGTCCAGCTAGCTCCCAGCAGTGCATTGCTGCTCCTTCAACAAAGGATCCCAAGATAATTAAGCAAATTATATAATAGATGTAAATGTATCCCTAATATTTAGGGGGTGCAGCATCAATAAAACAAATATATATATTTTTTCAAGACAGGAAATTGTATCTTATGCTTAACCCTTTCATCACTGAAGCAAATATTAGCATTTATAATAAATAAAGTTAATTTTTTCCAATTAGAAATCTATCAATTGCTCTGACAGAGGGAGATCCCCCTCTTTCTTTGCTGCTCCACCTGTTAACTGCATCTTACATTATACTACCACTACTATTAGCCATACCTGCGTTTACAGTGCATGTAAAGCTCATATTTTTAACTGCATAGTGGGCTGACAAAGGTGCACACAATCTGAGGCTCATATTCCTCTTTTGCTCTGTTTCAATTCCATTTGTTTCTGTTAGCCATTTCAGTAATCTAGAGCAGTGTTTCTCAACCGCGGCCCTCAAGTAACCCCAACAGTCCAGGTTTTCATTATAACTGAACCAGTGCACAGTTGAATTAATCAGTTGATGGATGAGAGCAGGTTAGTAACCATGGTGTTACTAATCAGCTGATTACTTCACCTGTGCACTATTTCAGCTGTAATGAAAACCTGGCCTGTTAGGGGTACTTGAGGACCATTGATCACCTCTTCTTGATTTTTTCCACTGGAAGCTAAGGAAGACAGACCCCACACTCCCACTAAACTGAGATAAGTATCCTAGTATATCTAGCTCTTTCGCAGAGAAGTAAATTAGAGCTCATTATTATTCCTATTGTCATTTATTTGTAAAGTGCCATAGACAGAGTTATAAACATAGGTGTAATATACAATAGTAATATTTATAAGAGGCAATACTAGACTAGATGAAAGAGTTGCAAACTGTTGAAGATAACCTTGCATGAAGGTGCGTTACAGGACAGCTGGCCTTGTCAATTTACATGATAAGGGTTGCCAGATTAGGTTTAAATTATTATTTTTTTGTCAAACCTAACAAAGGGGTTAATCACAAAATTTATTAAATTAATTAATCTACAGAAAAACCACTAGATAACTTATGCTAAAGGGTTATGACCAACCCAATTATTTTATATATATATATATATATACTGCTATTCATTACATCAAATAAAAATATTTTCTTTCTGATTTCAATAAATCTGTCATTACCCACAAATCAATATTTTACTTTTGTATCTATTTATTTATCTATCTATCTTTCTAATAAAAAATGTGAAGGCAAAAAATAAAGCACATGCACGTTATGTATTAGGCCAACCTTAGAAAGTAAGGGGTTACTCTAATTCCTTAAGTGGTATTAACTCTGGAAAGGAGTGGCTAGTTTACTAGAAAGAAGAAGAAAAAAAAAAAGACAGACACAAAAAAAAGAGGAGGGGATGAGATTAATATTTATACCAGCAACGTATAAGCAATTCATAAAAGTTGAAATATTTTTTACCTGACTGAATGAAGAAGGTATTTGCAAAACTTATCTGCATTTTTTTCCTCCAAAAATTTTAAATTGTTCTTTCTTGAAACTTACCTGAGTACTGTAGAGATGAACCAATTGGAGTCACTGCTGCTTTATTTAACAGTGAGTGCTGTGTTTAGTGGAATATCCCTTTATAAATTATGGAAGAACAAAGTGAAAATAGAAAATGCTTCTGGTTTTGGTTTGCTGTCTTTGCTGATTTTAGAAATTGTCTCCTTTTTCATCCTATCTGAAAGTGCTGGCTTGGTCTTGTTCTCTGCAGCCTGTATTATCTATTTGTATTCAATACCTGACAAATACATGTTACCAATGGAAGGAAAATCTGTTCTTATTACAGGTAAGTAAAATAACTACGTTTGTAAACTGCCTACTTGGGAAAGGCAAAATCTGCATGTTTTGTGTCACAGTACAATGTGCCTATTTTGTTTATAAAGTGTTAATTGCCCAAAAGCAATTAGAGATAAATATGGTAAATTGTACTAAAACAAAAGGACAGAGATAATTAACCTTCATTTTGATATACCTATTCTAAAAATACAATCAATTTAATTCAGCTTGATAAATAATATAACATTTTGTTGAAATAATGTAAAATAAATGAAGAACAAAGTAAAGATTTGAATAAAAGTATGTTAGTTGCAAAATGGGCTTTCATAAATTGCAGATAAAAGGGAGTCAGTTAATTAACTTGTCAAAATAACTTCACTACTAAAGTGAGATTCAATCTGTTTTTCTAACATATGTCTTACATATGCAAGAAATCTATTTGCCTGAAATTCCAGGAAATGTATTACTTTTTTCTATTGTGGTTGGTTATTTGTTTTATTATTACAGGAATTTATGAAATATACTAAAAACATGAATTATATATTTTTTATTACTTTATAATTACTCCAGTAATGTTTTAAAAACTTTGAGATAATAAAGACATAGAAACTTCATACATAAACCAACATCATTTTATGTTGCATTCTATTTTTTGTGAATAGACACAAATTATATTTTTTGATATTCTGTAATTTAATTTTGAAAAAGATAAATAAATACTGAAATTAAGTTATTGTGTATTCTGGTCGTAGGAAACCACAAAGTATGTAAAGTACAGGAATCAGTCAAATTGTTAAACCTGGCCAATTGGACATTTTAGCAAACAATCTCTGCATAGGTGTCACAAATTTGACTGGTCTGAAAGCAGCACACTTAGGGGCCGATTTATCAAGCTCTAAAGACCGCTGCTCCATAACTTGTCCACCTCCTCTGAGGCCGCGGACAGAAATCAACCCGATCAAATACGACCGGGTTGATTGACACCCCCTGATTGGCCGCTAATCTGCAGGGGGCGGCATTGCAACTGCTGGTGCAATGATAAATGCCAACAGCGTATGCTGTCGGCATTTATCGATGTGCGGCGGACATGATACGCTTCATGTCCGCTCACACAATAATAAATATACCCCTTAGGCTGTGTTTTTAAGCTTGTACAGGTGTGAAGAATGCTGTTACATTTTGTGTACAAAAATCACTTGAAAGAGATGACATGAACATTGATGAACACTTTTAAGTTTCTTACTCAAGGGCAGAAAAGAACTGGAATATATTATGCATTTTATACTAGGTACAGAATAGCACAACACACATTTTTACTGTGCACTACAACTTTGGTTTTATTACAGAGTTATACTGTTCCATTCTGTTTCTATCTTTGGGAACAAACAAATCAACACTGGTCAGAATGAATGAGAAATTTCCTGTGATATATATGAAATAAGCACACATCACTAGGAAACAGAAGGACAAACTGCTCCTGCAGACTGTTAACAAAGAATGGAATTTTTTAAAGAACAAACGCATGAAATGATTGGGAGGGGGGTGGCGGCTGCAAGAAAAATTGAACAGAGTATAACTAGCTATTCAATATACCTACATAGGAATTAAATTATTACTGGTGATGTGACTGTCAAACTGACTATTGAGGAAAGAAACTTTTTTTTTTTGCCAAATTAAAGCCCAGGGGCCAAAATCCATATGAAGTTTCAGAAACTATATCTGTCTACAATAATTAGGGGTTTGTCTGATTATAACTGCAAATTTAGCCATTTTAATAGTTTGTTTCACTTTATAAGTACAAAGTAATTTGTCATTCACTTCTACATCAGAGTAAAGGCACAGAAACTTTAGGTAAAAAAACAAAAATATGAACTATGGCTCTGCAATACATCTTATATGGTCTTCCACTAACTTAAACTTTTGTATGACTGAATCATGGGTCATTTTTTCAAGTTGTACAGTATCAATTTTCGTCTTCAAGCATCAAATTATTGATACATATGTAGGAGACGTAATATTGGGTGAGATCCAGAATGTATATGCTATTGCACACATTTTCCAGGCAGATATTAGTGCCTGTGCAAGCCAAAATAATGACATTAAATCTACAAGTGCAGGGCTTATTTAAAGTGCCATAAAACATGTTGAGATCTGTGCATACCCTAAAAGGGCTAATTAAGTAAAAGTAGTTTGCATAAAAAAAAATGTTCAAAAACTGCTGTCATAGCAAGGCTGTATGTAGTGTCTGATCCACCCCCCCCCACACTTATCAGTGTTTAACATCAGAAACACAGGCATTGTATTTCACAGCAGCTTATTTGCTTCTTGGCATGCTCCAGTTTATAATCACTGTGTTACTTCTACATTCTACCAAAACAATGGTGGATATCGATCCAGCCATAGAAGGAAATATGTGGGGAGAGTTAGAACTGTACAATTCAGAAACTTAAAAGAAAGGGTTAATGGTGAGGCACTTGCGTATAAATTTGCAGGTAAAGTAATAAAAAGTACATATTATTTTTTTATGTCCCTTTAAGGCTGTTCATATGTATGTATGGTATACATATTGATTTGCTAAGTAGTATTTGTAAAAAATTCCTCATTGCACCTACTAGCAAAAATAGAAAGGGAAAATACTGGACTCAACATGAGAACTGCATTCTTGCTGTTTTGGATATATATATATATATATATATATATATATATATATATATATATATATATATTTATTTATTTATATTTATAAATATACACACACGCACCCTTTCTGTCTCTTTTTTTTTTCTCTCTCTCTTTTGGAACAATTTAATATTCTGTGTGTGTGTATAAAATATGTCAAAACATCCGCACTCGCTGGATTTGCAGCAAAATAATTCATATGAACATAAAAACAGAGAAACGCAACTTTGATTCAAGGTAAAACCAAATATAATTTTATTAAAGCACATAACCATATAAGTAAAGTAAAGTAAAAACGCCTTAAAACAAGTATAGTTCGTGTGTGGCTCCGGGCGGCTTTCCAGGCAATCAGCTGTGCGCTCACCCAATCTTTATCATCTGTTTAGGCAAGTGGTGTATGTCTCGTAAGCACCTCCATGCAAGTGACGATACAGCTTAACTCTGATCCCGTCTACGCTTTTCTTCTGTCCTATGCCGACTTTCTCAAGACAAGTGGATCAGCTGTTTTCTGTACTGTGAATCCCCTTCCTTACATATCCCTTCTGACTCCACCTCTTCCTATTATGTATGTCATTACAACACTCACGCCCATTAGCCATGTGGATCGGGTACGTGGATAGTTCGTTATTTGTCGTATATCATAAAACTTTTGTTTCACTTATTTTCTGTGGAGTCATCTCCTTGCGGATCATATGGTATAACAAACTCTTATACTAAAGAGATTACAGTGCTCAAAAAAACCTACCTTCTAAATCTGCCATGTAAACCTTATTACCGCCCCAATATTTCATATACAAAAAACATACATGTAACAATTCATATACCATATGATAAAAATTATTGATAATTAAATTAGCCAGTATTTTGGTATATCCCACGCATTCATGGTTCCATCTATAAATGTCATTTCCCCAACACCTTTTGCAGTCA
The DNA here is from genome assembly GCF_027579735.1 of Bombina bombina. Taxonomy (NCBI): domain Eukaryota; kingdom Metazoa; phylum Chordata; class Amphibia; order Anura; family Bombinatoridae; genus Bombina; species Bombina bombina. The sequence goes on from NC_069499.1 coordinate 1,243,003,133, forward strand.
TGCAGCCCCATATCGTCACACTCTCACCTCCATGATTCATTGTTGGGACTATGCAATCAATGTAATATTCCTGACCAGGTTCACACCAAACATGCTGCACCCCATCTGAGCCGAAAAATGGTATATTGGTCATTGGCCATCTTACCAAATAATGTGCTCCCAGTATTCATCAGGCTTTTCATGTTGTTTAGCAAAGTTTAATCTTCCAGTTTTGTGCTGAAGGGCAAGCAAGGTTTTTTTTATTGGATGCTGTTCATAGAAGTTGACATTATGCAATGTCCTTAGCACTGTCTGAGCTGTCACAGAAACTCCAATTTCTATCGATAATCCTTGAGCCAAATCTGAAGCACTTGCCTTGATGCAAATCTGAAGCACTTGTCTGTTGCCTGTTTTTCAGAGCTAGATTGTACAAGTAGCTCACTGTCCGTGGCATTATTTTAGGAGGACAGCCACTGCGGCTCTGATTTTTGGCACTGTGTATCGATCTATACCTCCTGATTACTGCTGCAACTGCGTTTTGACTGATTTTTAGTTGATCACTAATTTTCCTGTATCCTTTTCCATCTTTTTGAAGTCTCACAATCAGATTTTTCATTTCCTCTGGCCATTCTTTTCCACGTGGAGACATGATGCAGACTTGCAGATAGACACAGCCCATTGGTCAATTAGACTGTTCTGGTAACTATGCTCATGCAATTAGGCTAATTGGAAATCATAGGTTCACTCAATTTTGTTTCAGTGATCTAACTTGTGTGTCAGTGACCACAGGTGTATTCACTTTTGTTGTATTCAGTTTCTACTTTGGGGCCTGCATTTTCAATATAATTTTTTTAAAGTTTTTTTTTATTGTTTATAATAGGAAATACTCTACTTGTCAACTTAGAAATAAAACAATTATTGAGAGATGATACCATTTTGAATAATTTGATACATAAAGGGACATGAAACCCAAATTTTTTCTTTCATGATTTAGAAAGAGCATGCAATTTTAAACAACTTTCTAATTTACTTCTATTATCTAATTTGCTTCATTCTCTTGCTATACTTTGCTGAAAAGCATTTCTAGATAGGCCCAGTAGCTGTTGATTGGTTGCTGCACATAGATGCCTCGTGTGATTGGCTCACCCATGTGCATTGCTATTTCTTCAACAAAGGATATCTAAAGAATGAAGCAAATTAGACAATAGAAGTAAATAGGAATGTTGTTTAAAATTGTATTCTTTACTTGAATCATGAAAGAAAATTGTAGGGTTTAGTGTCCCTTTAAGTGATATTGCCCGGGGTGTACTTACGTCTGTTGTATACTGTATGTCAGCAAACACTGCTGCTATCTATTGCTCTTGCAAATGTATAGCATTGTTATAGAGCTTTTGACATATATTGCTCCAAGCATGTGCAGACTCCTAAACCAACCTACCTGCTTTTCAACAAATGATACCAAGAGAACAAAGTAAAGGCTCATTTCCATTGAGTCGTTAAAAATGGAGCTATAAGCTACCAAAGTTGCTGACAGCTAGAAGCAGCTCCATGTAGTACCAGGTTTCCATTGAAATATTGTGCAGTCAGTCTTTTCTTGAATGTGTAAGCTAACTTTGGTCTTGTTTCCACTAAGCTGTAAAAAATGGAGCTGTACGCTAACAAAGTGGCTGACAGCTAAAAATAGTTGTAGCTCCATTTTAGTACCAGGTTTCCATTGAAATATTTTGTGCATCTCGCCTCTAGAGAGAGACACTGGACTTATGAAGGTCACAAAACAAAGATACAAGATATGGATTTTTATTTTTTTATTTTATTCATTACATTTTTATATTTATTGATATGTTATATGTATTGCTGTCCTAGGCATATGCCTATTTGGAAATATGAACTTGATTATATTTTTTATATGCAAATACATATTGATATTTAAATAGGAACATAACTCCAACTAGTCCTATACCTGGGCCAGCAATAAAAAAGAAAGTGAAAGACTGGCATTGTTTGCAGACTTTAGTATCTCAATGGGTACAAAGCCTCAAGGAGCTTATTTCCTCTTTACACCTAGTTCAGTTTGCTGTAATGTTTGAGAAGTTAGTAACCGCTTCTGATGGTGTTTTACCTGTTTGAGTGTGCAATGGAGACTGGGTGTAATTTTGCACTTTTTGGCTTCTATTATTTTCTAAGGAATGTGTAAAATAAATTGTCAGCAGTCAGACCTCAGTAATGATAAACTCGCCATTGGAAACTGTCAATAATTGTAATGACTTCCGACAGTAGTTTCTTCATTTTGTGACCTCGATCTCTAACTGATTCATGAAAACGTTAGCTTTCAGGCCCCTAAAACTCTTCATTACTGAAATTAACCAAACAGACTTGCAAAGTCCTACAAAGACAAAAGAACAAAAGTGTGACATTTCCATCTGATAATGTATCATTTTGTGCAGAACTTTCATTTCATAACTTGCTTTTGCTGAAATGAGACTAAGGGTGGATGATTTTTGTTTCTTTAAATTTTGAATATTGCATTACTTGTTATCCTTCACATTCTTCATAGCATTTAATTTACACATACCAACTTGTTATTAGCACATTTAGACCACAAGCTCAGTTCACCAATTCACTACGTTTTACATTTCTGACTGAATATTTGACTCTCCAAAGCAATGTAGGGCTATATATTTTTTATTAACACTAAAATCCTACCTATATATAATAATCCAACATGTACTGTCTGCAAAAGGTTCTTTTTAAGTTTTTTGTTAAAAAAAAAAAAAAAATCCCATTAGTTTGAGGTAAATAGGGCCCCATGTATCAAGCGGCGTTCGAACAAGCTTTTTAACTTAAGAAGTTGTCCACACACCTTCGCTGCACACAGTGCAGTAATGTGTAATGCCTGCCCCTTCCCTCGTGTGGCCAATCGTGTGAGAGAAGAATCTGTCAATCACCCAAGCAAGCAAGTTTGGGGCGATTTCCCTTTGCCAACTCAGAGGTTGTGAAGAGTGCAAAAAGCAGCGGTCTAATGAATGCTGCTTCTTACATTGCGGGAAGCAGGCTCACATGTGCATGTGCAAGGGTTCAGGAGCATATTACGCTGCTTCATACATGAAGCCCATACTCTCACATTTGTCATATTATTCATATAGGACTAGAATACAAGCATACGGGTGCACGATAAATAGCCAGCCATTACATTTGGTTGTTTTTTTCTACCATGAGCTGGCGGTAACAATTAGCAATTAACAAAATACTGCATTACGCAGTTTTAAGGGGTTAGAAGTTGGCAGGTGTGGGGTGCTAGAAAAAAAAATGCACTGAAGTGCCTTACATTGTGGTCTATAGGGAACTGTGTGTTAATGTGTATATACACATATTAACACATAAAAGTATATATATTTAAAATTGCTGCCCATCTCAGTGTGACTTACCAACTTCGCTGTGCTTAGGTTCTGTGCCGGCATCAGAATGAGGCTCCTATTAGAGCCTATGGAAGAGCGCTTATGTGAGCGCAATGCTTCCGTATTACTCAGTTGAGCAGAAATATCGCTTTAGCATAAGCAATATTTTGCACTCAACTCGTAATCTGACCCATAGTAAGTAAAATAAAATAAGTTATGCTATCTAAATTACTTTAAATTTGTTTAGCAAGCACAGCCTAGTATGAATTTATTATTATTATTATTATTATTATTAGAGATCTGCATTCAGGCTTCAGATGAATACAGCTTTGTCCATATTTATGTCAGTTTGGTAATTCTTCCATCATATGAGCAGACAAATAAATTGTAGGATGAAATGGATGAAGTATTACTTGACCAAATTGATTGAAGGGGCATGAAGGGACAGGAAATGAGCTATATAAGTCTGGTCAATCAGCTCTATAGTTTATAATGATATAAATCGGGTCTAACCATTTATATGTCCTTGTCCCCTGTACAATCCTGCCATAGTATTATTGATTGATCTTTAGAGACAACCAGTCAGGCAATAAATGTTGTTTTTAGTCATACAGGCTTGTCCATTCAATAGGGAGGTAGGGGGCTAGGGGATGCTCAGCCATTTTTAATCAATTTGACTAAAAAGGATCAGATGCAAATCACAAAGTCAGGAGGTACAGAGAGGTTTAGAAAAGCTTATAATTGATTTAACTGCAACAATCCACATATACTTTAAAAGTTAATTTTATAGAAAAATCGTTAGATGAACTTTTATAAAGGATTTTAATTGACCCCTATATGTTCTATCGGCATTGAAAGATAGGCTCGTTTAATTGATCACATTTTATAATGTATGATTTTTGGTATATTTAGTTTTGTAAAATTATTGTTCTCATTGGAAATAACTGAAAAAATCTGAAACCAATATTCAGCCGAACCAAAATTTGGCTGAGCAGAACATTTTTTTTTTTGCCCATGTTAAAGTAGTAGTAATTATTATTTTCATTTTATTATCATCAGCATCATTTAATTGCATGTAACAGCCATACACTCAGCACACAGTGAATACAGCTGACCCTTTTCTACATAGTTATAAAACCAAACACAGTGGGGGGAAAGAAAAACAGAAATATATTAAAGCGACATTTCAGCCAAAACTGGAATCCACATGGATGCATTTTGTTTTTGAATAGAAACACTTTTGTAATATACATGTATTAGTAAAGAATGCTTCTTATAAAAGTTATAGCATTTTCAAAAGTGTATTTAAGTATGCACCAGGATTTTAAACACAGCACTTGCTCAGAGAGCTTTAGTTTCTTGTACCATCTGGTAATTACTCAATTTGTTAATTGCTGACATGATACAAGCCACTCTTGGCAACTGCAGTATTTAAAATGCTGGTGCAGAGGGGCAGAGCGTGCGGGCATCCAAGATGGCCGCACCACACTAAAGCTCCAGAAACGGTCGGGACAAAAATCATCCCCAGACCTCACTCAAGCCCAATATGAGCCATATCTGCACTCAGCCCGACTGAGGCGATGTCTGTGATACCGACCGGCTAAATTTTGAAAAGACACCAAGACCCGGAACACCTTAAAGCATCATGCCGTAGGCCGCAAGCCTCCACCACTAAACTAGTAGAGTCAGAATTACGAGGTTGCAGTACACACCAGCAAGCTGCATTGCAGCAACAGGCAAGGACTCTGAACACAATCTACACAATCAAAACCGCCAGCCTGCATCATACCTACTCATGGAGTCACATTAGTCTCCAGATTCCATCTCTCTGACCCGCAGAAACAGCGGTAAGACTTTTCAGAAACACAGCACCGCGCAAGTTAGTGCAGCGTCTTTTCTGCAGAAACACATGTAAAGACTTTGCTATACACATGGCTCTTGAAATGAGACAACTCATAAGTTAAGACGATCTTTAAATGATACCAAGGCCTTACTCCTTTAGCACAGTTCTGTGTCTACTATCTCTATCATATGGCATATTAGTTCAGCTGGTGCTCCCAGGCAAGGCCACATGAATAGACCTGCAGGTCCTATGGACACTCTATCCTTTGGATCATCACACTGTCTACCTTAACCTACAAGAAATAGGAGCTACAACAAGGATTTTTGATTGTCTATCAAGACTTATCTGCTAAAACACTCCAGAAGAGAAAGGAATTTGCACCATTAACATCACATCTCCGTACTCTTAAGATCCCTTACAGATGGGGATTCCCTGTCTCTCTACACATCTCCAGAAATGGGAAACGCATGGAATGTAAACACCCCTCTGCGATGAATGATGTCTGCAAACAACTGTATATTCCTCCACCTAAGCTTTCAACAGCAACTAAAAGCACCCCTACCTCACCATCACGCCCCAAACTTCAGAGTAGAATGCTGTCAGAAGTTGCAAGCAATCCAAGAAGAAACAATGCACCAATCCTTCTAATTTCCTTGATGTCACCTGAATCCCCAGTTTACCAACTGAGACTGTCCAAATCTGTGAGTATTGGGTTTCCAATGCCACCACTCACTTTAATAGTTGAACAATGCAGCCTTAAAGGGTTTGTATTGAACTTTCATATTGTACTTTTTGCTTTCATGTTTTTCTTTATCCTTCTTTTGTTACTAAATGAGTCACTATATTTTACCTAGCAATCACATCTGCCTATAATGTAGACCAGAATTGTATATAGTAATGCTCTGTTTCAAATGTATAACTGTGCCTGTCAGGCACTGAAAGCCTCCTTACCAGAGAGACATACTTTAGCTCATAGCTTTATACTGCTTCTGGGGATGAGTTATGTCCATGCTGTACCCTAGCCCCACTGTCCCTCTTTCTATTTCACAACTAATCTCTTTCCCCTTTTCCTCTTCAACCTTCCCGCTTTCCATCCCCTCACCGCTAACCTTTTCTTTCTCTAAGACTTTGTAGCCTAGTCTACAACACTCCAATATCAGCTATGTTTCTTTTTGTTTTTCCTTGTTTCTTCTCTACTCTTATTTGTTATTGTTTAGATTGTTGTTTAAATTTTTATATTTATACAAGTGTACTTGCTCCGCCCTCATCTAATTCCTAAGGTATCCACTATTGTATCCCTTTCTAATTCCCGCCATAAAGTCACAAGCAAACCATGCTCCTCCCCTTCAAATTGCCACACAAAATGTAAAGGTTTTTTTTGACTCCCCAAAAAAGATCCATTGCATATCACAACTTTTACAAGAAAAAAATAGATATAGTCATGCAACAGGAAACTCACTTTAGAAAAACCCAAGACCATACCCTATCACGATTGCACTACGATCAACATTTCTTAAACTCAGGCCCCACTAAAAAAAAATGAAGTTTGCATCTCCTTTAAAAAAGGGACACCCTTCACATTATTACAGAAGTATCAAGACTCTGAGTGTAGGATTTTAATTTTACTTGGACTTTATTATTGAAGACCAATTACACTAGCCAATCTATATCCTCCTAATTGCCCCACTTCCCCTTTTTACTGCAAGGCCATAAACCAGGTGCCTGACCTGGCTAAAGGCCCAATCATAGTTGGAGGGGACTTTAATTTCCCGTCATGCCCTACACTAGATACATCCTCAGGGAGTTCCTTTATCCGTGCACACCAAATTAAAGCAAACAGCCAAGCATTACATACCCTTATTTGACACCTAGAGAATTAAAAACACAAGCACAATAGATTACACATTCTTCTCTAATTCACAACATTCCTACACCCATCTTGACTACATCTTCTGTGACCAGAACACTCTACCCACTCTAATAGACTCTCAAATAAAACACACAACCTGGTCGGACCATAGCATGGTTGTCACAACTTTCCTGTGGACCTCTAAACCTAATCCCCCCAACAAAATTAAACACTTAATGACCATATCTTTACTGACCCTCTTATCTTAGAAGATATTAAGAAAAAGACTGAGGAGTTCTTTTCATTCAACGACCCAACAGCTACTTCAGCAGTTAATAATTGGGAAGCTTATAAATGCTATATTAGGGGAGAGATAATGAAACACACCCATAAACAATGGAAAATAAGAGCCACCCAGTATACCACGCTCACAAATGAATACCTTGCCACTGAAACAGCCCTCAAATGCAAACCTAAATCCCAACAACTTCTTATTGAAATGCAACAGGCTAGAGAGACTCTAAACCATTAGCGCACATATGAAAGCCCTCACTTCAAAAGCTAAATTTTTCATTGAAAGCAACAAAGCGGGGCGACTTATAGCCAGATCCTTAAAAAAACATCATTACAAAACATTTATCTCAAATATAAAGAATCCCCACGGGACGACCCACTTTCATAGTCAGATATAGTTTAACAATTCGCTGACTACTACACCTCTATATAATTTACCCACAGTAGACACTACTGCCCAACTTAAGCTAATTGACTATCTCCAACATACCCATCTTCCTTCCCTTACAAATGAGGACTGTTCTATGCTTGATGCTCCAATTACTACAAGAGATACATGAAACTATTAAAAGCCTTCCACAGGCAAATCCCCTGGACCAGATGGGTTCACCCCCAAATTCTATCACATCTTGAAATCCCAAGTCAGCCCCCACCTTCTAGATCTGTTTCAATCTTTGGACCACAATTGCCAATTATCCTCCTCCCTCCTGGAGGCTACAATATCAGTGATCCCAAAACCAGGCAAGCCCACATATCTGGTCACAAATTATCGATCAATATTAATTAGGGATATTGGACATCAAGATATATGATACACTCCGACCAGAATGGTTTTATTCCTGGTAGAGAGGCTAAAGACCATACGATTTGTGTCTTACAGACCTTGACTTTTGCGACTACCAAAAAAATCCTTACTTATCCTTATGTCTACTGATGCGGAAAAGGCCTTTGACAGGGTGGACTGGGACTTTCTCTGGTCCACCCTGTCAATTTTGTTTTAAAAAAAAAAACATTTATAAACCACATTCAGGCATTGTATAGAAAACCAACAGCTAGGATTAGTGCTAATAGCACCCTTTCTCAGAAATTCCCCATTAATAATGGCACCAGGAGAGGTTGTCCCCTTTCACCCCTGCTCTTTGCTCTCACGGTAGAAACCTTGGCAGCTCGGATCAGAAATAACCCTCTGGTTCAGGGAGTATCTTTTGGCTCTATTAATCAAAAATGTCTGCTATAGGTAGATGACCTCAGGGACACTTTTCCTTGATGGGGCGCATAAACGCAATTAAAATGGTTCTCCTCCCTAAGTTTTTTTTTAATATATTTTCCAGGTTCTTCCACTGGAGTTGCCCCCCCCCCTTAGCTGATAAAACAGCAGAAAACATTTGAAAGATTTATCTGGTCCCAAAAAAGAACAAGAGTTTCTAAACATACTCTATATCTTAGCAGAGAAGTGGGTAGTCTAGGCCTCCCTAACCTTCTCGACTACTATAAGTCCTCACATCTAGCGAGAATAGTAGCCTGGAAACATTCAAGACCCAATAAGGCATGGTTCCAGTTAGAATCTGCTTTAGGTGATACCTGCTGGATCTCAAAAAAATACAGACCAGCTGAGTTGACTTCTAATCCCTACACTGTGGCGACTTTTAACATTTGGGACAAAACCTTAATCTCTCATAACACTCTATCCGACCCATATCCCCCCTCACCCCACTACTAAACAACCCACTACTTACACACTGGTGCCCTCCAAACATAGAAAATTAGCCCTCAAATTTACCAGTCCACATGTTTTAAATAGTGGCTTAATATGTCCACAAATAGAGAGAGACCAAATTGTTGGCCCCCCTATCCAACATGGGTTCCCATACCTTCAAGCGAGACATGCCACTGCCAACAGTCCACATTAACCCAAACTCACCATACCATGCACACCATTTGAACTCTTATGCTCCACCCCCTCCATGTCTAAATCTCCTTCCCCAGCAACAGGCCGGCTTACATCTTAAAATGGGAAAAAAAACTTAATACATCTTTACCTGACTATCAATAGAGCCGTATCTTTTGCACGACTAAGAAATCATCTATCTCCCTAATAGCAGAATCTAACTATAAACTCCTCTCCTGTGTAGCTTTACAACAATGCTGGCACTCCATAAGGAAAAGGCTGTGCTACAAAAGATGTTAGCATGCCCCCCTCCAATCAAATCCTATATGTAAATAAGCCATGCACAGCAACAATGTGGAACACACATGCCCTTTGTAATAGAGAGGGTTACAGAAGCGCGCTCAAATGCACACATGAGCTCTCAAATATAGTTCAAAGCCCCTGTATCCTAGTGCTGCTGGTTGGTGCACAAATCAATATAAATGGAATTATCGCGGCTATCACACCTAAGAGACCAGGCAACCAGAAGCTAACTATTCCTACACATTAATAATCTAACTATTGGAGTATGCCTGCAGCAGCACTGTTCACCACTGCATCTATAAAAGAAGCATGCTGTAGGAAGCATTCTTTGACCAGTAACAGGCTTCTTTTCATAGATGCAGCAGTGCACAGTGCTGCTGCAGGCAAACTCCAATAGTTAGCTTATTGAGGTGTAGGCATAGTTTGCTTCTGGTTGCCACACTCTGACCCTGCCTGTCTCTTAGGTGCGATAGCTGCTATAATTCCATTTATATTGATTTGTGCACCAACCAGCAGCACTAGGATGCAGGAGAAAAGTAATCATTGCTGAACATGGACACACATTTATTGAGCGCTGGTCCTTGTTCAATCTAGCAGTGATGTCATTGTGGGGGCTGGCGCAGCCGTAATGCACTGAAGGGAATAGGAGCAAGGGGCCGTATGGCCAGAAAATACTGTTTAGGGTATGGGCAACATAATATAAAAAATGAGTTTTCATTTTTTTTTTACATACTTGCAGCTTGATTACAAGTTATGCACGCTATAAGGAAATTAACGAACGCAACAAAAGTTGCGTTATTTAACCCCTATATCGCAGCCATTACAAGTTTTGAAACAGCCGGTTTGTGCGTGCATTATGGTGCTTTTAAGCTCCATACCACGCACTATTCAATCGCTGTTTTGATGTGCTCGCACACGCTTTCCCCATAGACATCAATGGGGAGAGCGGGTCCGAAAAAGTCTAACACCTGCGATTGCGGAAAGTAAAGCTCCATAATGCAATCCCATTGATGTCTATGGGGAAACAAAACTAATTTTTAAACCTGTCTAAACACCCCTAATCTGCCCCCCATCAACATTGCCGACACCTACATAATGTTATTAACCCCTAATCTGCCACCCCTGATATTACCGCCCCCTAAATAAAACTATTAACCCCTAATCTGCTGCCTCTGATATCACCGCCACTTAAATAAAACTATTAACCCCTAATCTGCCGCTCCCGATATCACCGCCATTATACTAAAGTTATTAACCCCTGTACCCCAACATCGTCCACACTATAATAAATCTATTAACCCCTATTCCTCCTCCTCCCCAACATTTCAACAACTAAATAAACCTATTAACCCCTAAACTGCCAGCCCCCCACATTGCAACAACCTAAATTAAACTATTTTTAAACCCTAACGTAAACCTAAGCCTAACCCTAACGTAACCCTAACACCCCCTAACTTTAACATAATTAAAATATAGCTAAATTAAACTTACAGTTATTAACTAAATAATTCCTATGTAAAACTAAATACATAGTTACCTGTGACATAAAACCTAAGCTAACTAATAGTTATATTGTAGCTAGCTTAGGTTATTTTTATTTCACAGGTAAGTTTGTATTTATTTTAACTAGGTAGACTAGTTAGTAAATAGTTATTAACTATTTACTAACTACCTAGTTAAAATAAATACAAACTTACAATACCTGTCAAATAAATCCTAACCTGCCAAAACCTACCATTACAAAAAATAACAAATACTAAAATTACCAAAAATAAAAAAAAACTACCATTATAAAAAAAAAATGAAATAATCCAAAACAATAAAAATTATTCCTATTCTAATACCCTTTAAATAAAACAAAACCACCCCAAAATAAAAAAAAACCCTAATCTATAATAAACTACCAAGGGCCCTTAAAATTGCCTTTTGGGGGCCCATAAAGCGGCCTTTTGTAGGGCATTGCCCTAAAGATAACAGCTCTTTTGCTACAAAACAAAACAAACACCCTATAACAGTATACAAACCCCCACCCCCCAAACCCACAAAATAAAAATAAAGTAAAACCTAATCTACCCATTGCCCTGAAAAGGGCATTTGTATGGGTATTGCCCTTAAAAGGGCAATTAGCTCTTTTGTATGAAATAGAAAAGAAAAAACAGGCGCACAGGGCACGATTCAAGTGTAGAAGTTTTATTAGAGATATACACACGCACAAATAAATATGCACTTACTAGATATAAGTAAATGTCATGCACTGAATTAAAAACTCCTGGAGTACGCAGTATCTGTTAAACAGGCACCGATGGTAGAGGCGCCCTTTCATTTTAAAGGCAAGTTGTCCAATCCGAATTGGAGGTGTGAACTAATTGTCCAATGCCGGGTGAGGGTGTGTGAACACCTTTGAAAGGGCGCCTCTACTTTATTATTAAGCCTTTGAAAAAGCCCGACCGGAGTCGGGGGAAACGCGTCAGGAAAGCTCAACAAGCCATCTCAAACCACTTCAATTTGGAGAAAGTGGTACAAACTGTTTATAAAGGCCAGTCAGACGTTCAGTCAGACGTTCAGACTGAAGTGGTGAGGAGGAGGACCATCGGTGCCTGTTTAACAGATACTGCGGACTCCAGGAGTTTTTAATTCAGTGCATGACATTTACTTATATCTAGTAAGTGCATATTTATTTGTGCGTGTGTATATCTCTAATAAAACTTCTACACTTGAATCGTGCCCTGTGCGCCTGTTTTTTCATTTCTATTTCATGTAACTACGTTTGAGCCAAGACCAAAGATTTGTCCCAGCTAACATTGCTGAAAATACTGTTGAAATAACTTACAATCAAAAAACAATCACCAACAATACCAGTTGCACGATTTAAACCACTGAAACAATTTCAAAAGGTACTGTTGGCCTCTGGCTAATTGCTTTTAATTTTTTAACTCTTTGATGGACACACACTTTTTCTAACAGGACTGTTAATCAATTTTTGAGTGTTTTCTTCTTCTTATATACTCTGCTCAGGTGTATTTGGTACCAATTTATTTTGTTTCTATCTTTTATTTTTTTATATTAAGTGTTTTCATATTAACGGCTACATTTAGAGTTCTGCGGCCAAAGGGGTGCGTTAGCTACGCATGCTTTTTTTCTCCCGCACCTTTCAAATACCGCTGGTATTTAGAGTTCACAGAATGGCTGCAAAAAGGGAGCGTATAGCATATTTACCGCCACTGCAACTCTAGATACCAGCGTTGCTTACGGATGCGGCCAGCTTCAAAAACGTGCTCGTGCATGATTCCCCCATAGAAAACAATGGGGCTGTTTGAGCTGAAAAAAAAACTAACACCTGCAAAAAAGCAGCGTTCAGCTCCTAACGCAGCCCCATTGTTTGCTATGCGGTAAAACATCCTATGTCTGCACCTAACACCCTAACATGAACCCCGAGTCTAAACACCCCTAACCTTACACTTATTAACCCCTAATCTGCCGCCCCCGCTATCGCTGACCCCTGCATATTATTATTAACCCCTAATCTGCCGCTCCGTATACCATCGCAAGCTACATTATAGCTATGTACCCCTAATCTGCTGCCCCTAACACCGCCGACCCCTATATTATATTTATTAACCCCTAATCTGCCCCCCTCAACGTCGCCTCCACCTGCCTACACTTATTAACCCCTAATCTGCCGAGCGGACCGCACCGCTACTATAATAAAGTTATTAACCCCTAATCCGCCTCACTCCCGCCTCACTCCCGCCTCAATAACCCTATAATAAATAGTATTAACCTCTAATCTGCCCTCCCTAACATCGCCAACACCTAACTTAAATTATTAACTCCTAATCTGCCGACCGAATCTCGCCGCTACTGTAATAAATGGATTAACCCCTAAAGCTAATTCTAACCCTAACACTAACACCCCCCTAAATTAAATATAATTTAAATCTAACAAAATAAATTAACTCTTATTAAATAAATTATTCCTATTTAAAGCTAAATACTTACCTGTAAAATAAACCCTAATATAGCTACAATATAAATTATAATTATATTATAGCTATTTTAGGATTAATATTTATTTTACAGGCAACTTTGTATTTATTTTAACCAGGTACAATAGCTATTAAATAGTTAAGAACTATTTAATAGCTAAAATAGTTAAAATAATTACAAAATGACCTGTAAAATAAATCCTAACCTAAGTTACAATTAAACCTAACACTACACTATCAATAAATTAATTAAATAAAATACCTACAATTACCTACAATTAAACCTAACACTACATTATCAATAAATTAATTAAATACAATATCTACAAATAAATACAATGAAATAAACTAACTAAAGTATAAAAAAGAACTAAGTTACAAAAAATAAAAAAATATTTACAAACATTAGAAAAATATTACAACAATTTTAAACTAATTACACCTACTCTAAGCCCCCTAATAAAATAACAAAGCCCCCCAAAATAAAAAAATGCCCTACCCTATTCTAAATTAAAAAAGGTCAAAGCTCTTTTACCTTACCAGCCCTGAACAGGGCCCTTTGCGGGGCATGCCCCAAAGAATTCAGCTCTTTTGCCTGTAAAAAAACCACATACAATACCCCCCCCCAACATTACAACCCACCACCCACATACCCCTAATCTAACCCAAACCCCCCTTAAATAAACCTTACACTAAGCCTCTGAAGATCTCCCTACCTTGTCTTCACCTCACCGGGTCCAGATCTGTCCAGAAGAGCCTCCGATGTCTTGATCCAAGCCCAAGCGGGGGGCTGAAGAGTGACGTCCATCCTCGGGCTGAAGTCTGGATCCAAGCGGCGGCTGAAGAAATCCATCATCGGGCTGAAGTCGGAAGTCCATCATCGGGATGAAGTCTTCTATCAAGCAGCATCTTCAATCTTCTTTCTTCCGGAGCGGAGCCATCTTCTTCCCAGCCGACGCGGATCCATCCTCTTTTAACGACGCCTACTAGCAGAATGACGGTTCCTTTAAATGACGTCATCCAATATGGCGTCCGTTGAATTCCGATTGGCTGATCGGAACAGCCAATAGAATGCGAGCTCAATCTAATTGGCTGATTGGATCAGCCAATCGGATTGAACTTGATTCTGATTGGCTGATTCCATCAGCCAATCAGAATTTTCCTACCTTAATTCCAATTGGCTGATAGAATCCTATCAGCCAATTGGAATTCGAGGGACGCCATCTTGGACGTCGGAAGAAGAAGATTGATCCGCGCTGGAGGTCTTCACGATGGAGCCGTTCGTCATCGGATGAAGATAGAAGATGCCGCTTGGATCAAGATGGTTGCTGGTCCGGATCGCCTCTTCTTCCCGGATAGGATGAAGACTTTGGAGCCTCTTCTGGACCTCTTCAGCCGCCGGATTATGGATCGCCAGCCCCCACTTGGGCTTGGATGAAGATTTCGGAGCCAGGACGGATCACTGATACCCGGCGAGGTGAAGATAAGGTAGGAAGATCTTCAGGGGCTTAGTGTTAGGTTTATTTAAGGGGGTTTGGGTTAGATTAGGGGTATGTGGGTGGTGGGTTGTAATGTTGGGGGGGGGGGGAATTGTTTTTTTTACAGGCAAAAGAGCTGAATTATTTGGGGCATGCCCCACAAAAGGTCCTTTTAAGGGCTGGTAAGGTAAAAGAGCTTTGAACTTTTTTAATTTAGAATAGGGTAGGGCATTTTTTTATTTTGTTAGGGGGCTTATAGTAGGTGTAATTAGTTTAAAATTGTTGTAATATTTTTCTAATGTTTGTAAATATTTTTTTATTTTTTGTAACTTAGTTCTTTTTTATTTTTTGTACTTTAGTTAGTTTATTTAATTGTAGTTATTTGTAGGTATTGTATTTAATTTATTTATTGATAGTGTAGTGTTAGGTTTAATTGTAACTTAGGTTAGGATTTATTTTACAGGTAAATTTGTAATTATTTTAACTAGGTAACTATTAAATAGTTATTAACTATTTAATAGCTATTGTACCTGTTTAAAATAAATACAAAGTTTCCTGTAAAATAAATATTAATCCTAAAATAGCTACAATATGATTATAATTTATATTGTAGCTATATTAGGATTTAGTTTACAGGTAAGTATTTAGCTTTAAATAGGATTAATTTATTTAATAAGAGTTAATTTATTTCGTTAGATTTAAATTATATTTAACTTAGGGGGGTGTTAGGGTTAGGGTTAGACTTAGCTTTAGGGCTTAATACATTTATTAGAATAGCGGTGAGCTCCGATCGGCAGATTAGGGGTTAATGTTTGAAGTTAGGTGTCGGCGATGTTAGGGAGGGCAGATTAGGGGTTAATACTATTTATTATAGGGTTATTGAGGCGGGAGTGAGGCGGATTAGGGGTTAATAACTTTATTATAGTAGCGGTGCGGTCCGCTCGGCAGATTAGGGGTTAATAAGTGTAGGCAGGTGGAGGCGACATTGAGGGGGGCAGATTAGGGGTTAATAAATATAATATAGGGGTCGGCGGTGTTAGGAGCAGCAGATTAGGGGTTCATAGGGATAATGTAGGTGGCAGCGGTGTGCGGTCGGCAGATTAGGGGTTAAAAATTTTTAATAGAGTGGCGGCGATGTGGGGGGACCTCGGTTTAGGGGTACATAGGTAGTTTATGGGTGTTAGTGTACTTTAGAGCACAGTAGTTAAGAGCTTTATAAACCGGCGTTAGCCCAGAAAGCTCTTAACTACTGACTTTTTTTTGCGGCTGGAGTTTTGTCGTTAGATTTCTAACGCTCACTTCAGCCACGACTCTAAATACCAGCGTTAGAAAGATCCCATTGAAAAGATAGGATACGCAATTGACGTAAGGGGATCTGCGTTATGGAAAAGTCGCGCCTGGAAAGTAAGCGTTAGACCCTTTCCTGACTGACTCCAAATACCAGAGGGCGGTAAAAACCAGCGTTAGGAGCCTCTAACGCTGGTTTTGACGGCTACCGCCCAACTCTAAATCTAGCCGTAAGTGTTTTTTAGAATTTTTTGATACATACAATTTGTCTAGTTCCAAACATTATTTATTAGTGTCACTGAGGAATCTAACAATTTCATTAAACAAACTAATATATATATTTTTAAATTTATAATATCAACTTTGGTCAGTACATAAGCGCATCAAATCACTTTCAGTATTTGTGTTTTTAAAACCAATTAGCTCTTTTGCTGCCCAAACCCTTATCTAAAAAAAAAAAACACCCAAAAAAAACCTTAAAATAAAAAAACTAACACTAACCCCCGACGATCCACTTACAGTTTTTGAAGTCCCACTTGAACGATCTTTATCCAGGCGTACACTGAATCTTCAATGCAAGGTACGCGATTCAAGATGGCATCCCTTGAATCATCCAATAGAATGAGAGCTGCTTAAATCCTATTGGCTGTTCAAATCAGGGTATGAAGAGGATGCTCCATGCCGAATGTCTTCAGGATGAACATGCTCCACGCCGCCGGGATCAAAATAGAAGATGCCGTCTGGATGAAGATATAAGAGGCTGCCTGGAGGAAGACTTCTCACCACCTGGATGAAGATTGTTCAAGTGGGACTTCAAAAACTGTAAGTGGATCGCGGGGGGTTAGTGTTAGGGTTTTTGTTAAGGTTTTTTTGGGTGGGGTTTTTTATAGATTAGGGTTTGCGCAGCAAAAGAGCTAAATGCCCTTTTAAGGGAAATGCCCATACAAATGCCCTTTTCAAGGCAATGGGTAGATTAGGTTTTTTTAGAATTAGGTTTTTTTTATTTTGGGGGGTTGGTTGGGTGGTGGGTTTTACTGTTGGGGGGTCTTTGCATTTTTATTCAGGGAAAAGAGCTGATGTCTTTGGGGAAATGCCCCACAAACGTCCCTTTAAAGGGCTATTGGTAGTTTATTGTAGGCTAGGGGTTTGTTTTGTTTTTGGGTGGGCTTTTTTATTTTCATAGGGCTATTAGATTAGGTGTAATTCTTTTTTATTCTGGATAATTTCGTTTTATTTTTCGTAATTTAGTGTTTGTTATTTTTTGTAATTTAGTCTTTTTTTATTTTTTTTAATTAGATATTTTGTAATTTTTATAGTAGTGTTAGGATTTTTTTAATGTGTAGTTTAGTTTAATTTAATTGGTAGTTAGTTTAATTGTTAGTTTTAACTTACTACTTTTAATTTAACAGATAAATTTTAATTTAATCTAGGGAAATTGTAATTTTAATATAAAGTTAGGGGGTGTTAGAGTTAGGGTTACGTTAGGGTTAGGGTTATGGTTAGGTTTAGGGGTTACTAGTTTAATTTAGTTTAATGCGATGTGGGGGCTTTCAGTTTTGGGGTTAATAGGTTTAGTATAGTGGCGGCGGTGAAGATCTTAATAACTTTAGTACAGTGGGGGCGATGTGGATGGACGGCAGATTAGGGGTTAATAATATTTAAATAGTGTTTGCGATGTGGGAGGGTGGCGGTTTAGGGGTTAATAACTTTATTATAGTGGTGACGATGTTGGGGAGCAGCGGAATAGGGGTTAATAATTATTTTTAGTGGCTGGGATGTCGGGAGCGGCAGATTAGGGGTTAATAACTTTCATATAGTATTTGGGATGCAGGAGGGCCTTGGTTTAGGGGTTAATAGGTAGTTTATAGGTGTTTAGTATACTTTGTAGCACTTTAGTTCTGAGTTTTATGTAACAGATTTGTAGCGTAAAACTACGGCTCTCAGATGGCGGTACGGATCTTGACGGTATATGCTGGAACGCATGTTATTTAGCCTCACCGCAAAACTCATAATGGCTGCGCTATGGAAGTCCCATGAAAAAAAGTAATTTCTACGTGTGCGGGACTGACGTTGTGGTACAGGCTAAAAGGCTTGCGGCTATACCGACAAGACTTGTAATGGCTGCGGTGCTTCTTTAACGCTGAAATTACAATTTTTTCAGCTTTAAAACCCGAACGCACAACTTGTAAAGTGTACATATTGCCAAGCACTAACACATTTTAATTTTGTCTGAAAAGCTGTTTAAAATTAAGTCTTGTATTGGGTAAACTGTCCCTTTTTAAGCCTCTGGTGAGTGTGTAATATATCATTGCTTCTTACAGCTGATAATTTGGGTGTAAGGTTGATTTATTTACCCTACTTATTATTGCTATGTTTAAATCATTATCTGTAGTTTGATATTTTTTTTTCATTGCTTGCCTGTTATTTTTCAGAATGGATCATACTGATTCTGTACCCTCTTCTGTTATAACTAGTATTCCAGAAGCTCGATCCTCTGAACACTTTCCTATTAATTTAAAGTGTCTCTTTTTTTTCAAGCTGGTTGATATCATCCCCCTGCTCAGCTTTGCAAGCTATGTACAGATCATCTAACTCATGTTAATCAGTTTAATGCTTCACTTGCTTCTAAGTGTATTTGTTCTCCTTCTGTTTTTTTTTTTCTCACAGTGTTATGTACTCTAGGGGCTCAAGATTCTATAGTACCTATACTATTCTATAGTACCTGAGGATAAATCTGTTAAACAGCTGGATTTAATTTGTAAGTAATTTGTTAAGTCACCTGAAATATTTCCAGTTGCTAATGTAATCTCTGTGATAATTTCTAAAGAGCGGTCAAAGCCTGGTGTCACTTTTAATCCTGCTCAAAGATATGAATCAATGTTTCCTTTTCCTGCTTCTAATTTAAAGCTTTGGGAGACAATTAAAGTAGATGGGGCTATTTCTACCTTGGCTAAACATACTACTATTTCCCTGGAAGATAGTATCATTTTTAGAGACCCAATGGACAGGAAATTTAGTCTTTTCATAGAAAAACTTTTTTTGCAAGAAGTTGTGTTGTTTTTTTGTTTTGTTTTTTAAAGCCAGCTATTGCTTGTGTTGCAGCAGCCTCTACCCTTTGATGTAAAGGTTTATCTGATCAACTTTCTGAGAATTCTAATTGTGAAGAGTTTTCTAATCAATTGAAACAGCGGTTTCATTTGTATAGCTGTTGTTGATGTTAAGATCAATGATAAGAATATAGCTCTGGCAGTTTTGACTAGAAGGGCTTTATGGTTGAAATCATGGTCTGCTGACATGGCTTCTAAATCTAGACTGTCTTCCTTTTTGAAGAAAAAATATTGTTTGGGTTTAGTTTGGATGAAACTATTTCTTTGGTGACTGGTTACAGAATAGGTTTCAAATCAAGGCCTCCCAGGGGATGGTTACTTCTGTTTTAAGGAATCCTGTAAAGGCAAGCACCTTTTTTCAGTCACGTTCAGATCTGGAGTCTATGGTGTAATAGTTCCAGAATTGGAACAGGGTCAGGGTTTTTAATCAAACCTCGTTGTTCCCAAGAAAATACTTAGACCTGTTCTGGATTTGAACAATTTAATCAAGTTTTCTCAGGGCTCCTTCTTTAAAGATGGAAACCATTTGAACTATCTTTCCTCTTGTTCAACATGGACAATTCATGTCCTTTATAGTACTGAATGATTCCTATCTTCATACCCCTATTCACAGTCATCATAATGCATTTCAAAGATTTGCTTTTCTGGACAAGCATTTTCAGTTTGTTGCACTTCTGTTTTGTCTAGCTACAGATCCCAGAATCTTTACTAAGGTTCTGGGGCCTCTCTTATCGGTGATAAGAGCACAAGGTGTTTCAGTGGTACCTTTCCTGAATGATATATTGGTAAAGGCTCCATCTTTACATTCTGCAATATCTAATTTCAACAAACGTATGTTGTTTCCTTGAGAGCATGATTGGAAAGTAAATTTTCCAAAGAGTTCTCTGTTCCCTTAGTTCAGGATTACTACCCTGGGCATAATAATCATATATTTGACAGAACAGAGAAGGTTCACGTTTTCTTAGCTTGTGTAAATCTTCAGTCAGTTTCTTCTCCTTCTGTTGCTCTTTGTATGGAAGTCTTAGAATTGTATCTGAGGCTGCTATTATCAGACTTATTTTCTCAGTTTAGCATGCTGCATCAGCAGCTTTGTATGCTTTGTCAGTGATGCAGGAATAGCACTCGGTTGGCTCAAATTATTCTTTTGGATGAGAAAAACAAGACAATCTATTTCCTGGTAGATCAAACATTGGCCCATTGTTTTGGGGACATCATTTGTTCGCCCACTCAAGTATTTCAGGTTAAGGTACAGTCTGGGGGTCCCAGAGAGCACAGGGAGTTTGGGTTGTTCAGGAGCTGAATTTGCCCATTAATATTTTGGAACTCTGTGAAATTTTCAGGGCCCTTCAGTTTTGGCCTTCCTTGAAGAGAGAGAGTTATCTGCGTTTCCAGTCAGACAATGTAGCAGCATTGGCTTATATCAATTAATAAGGTTCATTGGCAATGAGGGAGGTTTACAGAATTCTGACTTGGGCAGAAAGCAATTCCTGCATAATTTCTTCAGTTCATATTCCAGGGGTGAGCAATTGGGAAAAAGACTTTCTCAGTCGTCAATCCTTTAATCCATGGGAATGGTCCCTTTATCTGGAAGTCTTCAATCAGATCTGAAGGCTTCTCGTCTGAACAACAAGCTCCCCAGATATTTTGTGAGTTGTAGGGATCCTCAAGCAGAGATTGGGGATGCTGTAGTAGCTCCTTGATTTGTCTAGCCTACATTTTTTTTATCCTCTTGTTCTGTTTGCCAGGATCAAGCAGGAGGTCTCTTGAGTAATTCTGATTTCTCCAGCGTGGCCTCGCAGGACTTGGTTTGCAGATGTACAATTTTCATCTGTGGCCTCTTCCTCTGTGCCACGACCTTCTGTCTCAGGGTCCATTTTTTGATCAGGATCTAAAATCTCTTAACTTGATGGCTTAGAATTTAAAAAAACCTCTCTGTCTTACAACTATATGGCCAGACAGATAGCTCAGCATGCTAAGGCACTGTGGCTGAGCTCTGTAGTAACCCAAGGGTTGTAGGTTCGATCCCTGGCAAGGTCCACTCAGCCTTTCATCCTTCCAAGGTCGATAAAATGAGCAGAGCCTTGAGATCCTTACCGGTGATTAGCCGTGCTTTACAAGTACCCGATACCTACATACATGTGTTCAATCTCCATCATTAATACTTCAGTTTGGGTACTCTTTGAATTTGGGTTTATCTGCTAGTACCTTAAAGAGTTCTGCTCTTTCTGTCTTGTTTCACAAGAAAATTGCTAAATTTTCTGATATTAAGAATTTTGTTCAGGCTTTAAAACTAATTACTCCTCATTGGAGTCTTAATTTTAAGGGTTTTGAACCTATGCACAATTTGGATATTCAGATTTTGTTCTGGAAGGTCTTGCTTCTTTTGGCTATTTCATTTGCTAGAAGATTTTCTGAATTGTCTGCTTTTTGTTGTGAGCCTCCTTATCATCTTTTTCATCAGGATAAGGCAGTTTTGAGAGCTAAGTTTGACTTCTTATCTAAGTTGGTTTCTTCTGATAACATAACTTGAATTAAAAAAAAAGGAACAACAATCGCACAAAGAATTCTAAGGAGAAACTTTTCAATAATGTGGATGTGGTCAGAGTGTTGAAGTTCAATTTACAGGCTACTAAAGATTTTAGACAATCTTCTAGTTTTTTGTTAATTATTTTTCTGGTTCTAGGAAGGGTCAGAAGTCTACTGCCGTTTCTTTGGCCTCTTGGTTGAAGCTTTTGATTCACAAGGCTTACATGGAGGCAGTCTCCTCCTAAATGGATTACTGCCCATTCTACCAGATAAGTTGCTACTTCTTAGACCTTTAAGAATGAGGCCTCGGTTGATCAAATTTGCAAGGCAGCTACATGGTCTTTCATGTATACTTCATGTATACTTTTTTTAAAATCTTCCATTTTTTTATGTTTTTGCTTTGTCTGAAGCAGCTTTTGGTAGCAAAGTCTTTCAGGCAGCGGTTTCTGGACATTAAATATTTTTTTTACTTTTTTTTTCTTTCTGAATTTAAAAATAAAAGAGAGAAAGAGAGAAAATATATAAAATAAACAAATATTTAAAAAAAAGAAAGAAACAAACTAATCATCCAATGTATTTGGAATAGTATGTCTGGTCCCACCCAGATTACTTGTGCACAGTTTGGGTATTAGTTTCTAGGAGTAATGGATCATTGACTCTCACCACCTTTTATGAAATAAAATATAATTTATACTTACCTGATTTATTTATTTGATGGTGGTGAGAGTCCATGAGCCCCTGCCAAATGTTTTCTATCATTGGTTGTTTTTTTTTCTGGTTTAAGTTCAGTATGCACCCCCCCCCCCTTTTTTTCCTGCTACTTCTTATGTTTTTAACTTACCTTCTTCTCTTCTGATTTTTCTATACGTCAGATTAGTTTCAAGTAATGTGGGAGGAGTTTTAAGGGCTCTTGGCGTTTTGAGATATTTGCCTCCTCCTAGTGGCCAGGAGTATAATTCCCTGGAGTAATGGATTGTGGACTCTCACCAACATGAAAAGAAATTAAGTTATCAGGTAAAAATAAGTTATATTTTTTGCTTTAATTATAAGTAAAATATCTTAAATTTAAACTGTAATACAGGAACAAAATAAAAAATCCGGAATTCAAAAATTATTACGAAATTCAGACCTTTTTGTTAATTATTCGTTTTTTTTAAAAAAAAAACATGAACTGTATTAAAAAAAAAGTAAATCTCTATTTCTACTGTTAGTAAGTAATAATCTTTTCTGCCTGAGTCTTTGGTTTGGTTCATGTATTCTAAAATACAAATGATAGTCTATATTACAACTATTACCTTTCTGATTACAGCACTATTATATGTATATAAAACTACCCTTTGGTTGTATGTATAAGCTGTATTACGACATGCTAATATTGCCTAAATGACATAAGATGTTGTTTACACCAGGAGCTATTCTCTCTTCAAGCATTTTACAGGTGCAAATATACAAATAATGTGAAATTCAAACCTTTTATGGTCCCAATCAATGTGGATAAATGGTTTTGAACCTGTACATCAGTATTGTGATCTTTCTGTTGATTTAGAAGGACAATTCCCAAAGCTCTATTGGTAGAGATCAACATGCCTTGTCAAGTCTGTCAAGAAAACTTTGGTTTATTGAAATTAGGAACGTGCATTAAACATATAATATATTTTAAAATGCTGAATTTCAGATGAAACAAAAAAAAATGACCACAATTATGTCCCTCTGAATTGCAGAGCACACTGACAACAAATTTATAATATGTCCTGGATAGGACACATTTAAGACTGTTAATAAAGATTAACAGTCTGTTTCTAGTTGTAAAATGTGCAATTTTAATAAAATCTACTATGCTTAACCTTTTTTAACTGTATGTTAGAATTTTTGTTTGTTTATTAAAACATATCGATTTGTTTGTAGAATGTTTATAATAAATTATCCACTTGACGGTAATTCTGTCATTCAAGTGTTTCTATACAAGACATTTGTATAACAGACTTGAATAGTGATTCACACAGATTTACAATGAAGTAGAACTTTATGTTCAAAACACAGTCAATATTCATTTAGCATGAACAAATGTAGCGAAATGTCACATTTTAGTAAATGTACCAAATCATTCACCTATGTTTATGTGGCTACACTCTGATTTGTAGCAGATAAAATGGGAAAATTTGGCTTTGCGTTGTGTAGCTATGTTGTTGCAGGGCAATTTCAATGCACATCAAATTTGTTCATGATTAATTATGATCTGTTTAGAAGCAATAATTAGTATAGGAAAAATACATTTATATCTAGTCTTTATTAAATTGAAAATGAGCAAGAAGAATTTGTTTCAAATGTGCAATAACTATATTTATTTTCATGGGTCTGTATCTCCTCCGTCCTTTTAACTGTGTAACATATTCTAAATCAACTCTGCAATATTATATCAGTGTTGAGTAATCTAATCAGATTTTTCAGATTCCACAACCGATCTTCAGTGTTTTTATTGAATAGAATTTTCAGAATGATTTATATAAGTTTATTAAACTGTTTTTTAACACCTCTCTCTGCATTAAACTTCACAAATGAATGCCGCCAGGGAATTTGCTTGGAAATTAAGATATTCACATGCTGTCTGAAGGTATTTGGTTATTGGCAATTACTTCAATATCAGCACTTAAAGGTACACTTAACATCTGCAGAAAATGTTCTAACCTTTTTCTGAGTAATCAAAATAAACTAATACACTGTTCTCAATGATGTATGTTCATTTTACTGCAAACTCTTCAAGACCACTCCTCATATTTTCTATGCTTATCCTCAGCTTGTGTTTTCCTGTGTATGGTGCCATATTGTAACATGTGTGCACCCACGTCATGTGATGCGCACGGCAGCTTTTCTCACTGATGTTATAGAAGGCAGGCAAATCGTCAATGCTAATTCACTGAAATGCCAATTGTGCATTGCAGTTTATGCAAACAAAGATCTATTTTATATTTGCAATACAGTAATTGTATCTTCTTTTATCAAACCTATTTTAAACATTTTATGTACTACTGAACAGATCCAAAGTCTGTATGTTTCACTGTTCACTGCTATAATTAAAGGGACATGCCACCCACATTTTTTCTTTTATGATATAGAAAGAAAATGCAATTTTAAACATCTTTCTAATTTACTTATATTATCTAATTTGTTTTATTCTCTTGATATTTTTTGATGAAAAGCATATCTAGATATGCTCACTAGCTGCTGATTGGTTGCTGCACATAGAAGCCTCGTGTGATTGGCTCACCATTGCTTTTTCTTCAACTAAGGATATTTTAAAAATGAAGCAAAGTAAATAATGGAAGTAAATTGTAATGTTGTTTAAATTTCAATTCTCTATCTGAATCATGAAAGAAAGATTTTGGGTTTAGTAGCCCTTTAAGTTCAGTTGCAATCGCCTGCCTGATGTTCAGTGGGTGGGAGGGAAGGGGGAGAGTCTAGCAGCCGAAAATGGCAGGGTGGTGAAAGTCTTTTTACCACCCGGCCATTTTTGGAATCCACCTGGATGCAGCATAGGCAAACCCGAAGCCTTAAAAAAAAAAAAAAAAAAAATGCAACCGCACGAAATAACTAAAAAATACGTAACCGTCTGCACAAAGTATATAAAAAAAAAACTAACCTCTAGCACAAAGTATTAACAAACACCTACACCGCCAACCCCCATATCGTAAAACAATAAAGGAATTAACCCCTAATCTGGAAAATTACATAATTAAAATATTAACCCCTCAACTGCAAAACCCCACATCACAATAAACCTATTTAACCTATTAACTCTTAAACCGCTAAATCCCCACATCGCAAGAAACCTAATTAACCTATTAACCCTTAAACCGCCAAACCCCCACATCGCACGAAACCTAATTAACATATTAACCCCTATACCACCAACCCCCCACAACTCAAATAACTAATTTAATTACTAAGCCCCCTAACCTAACACCCCCTAAATTAACCCCAATTACTACTAAATTACAATTAAAATAAAAAATCCTAACATTAAATTACAAAAAATAAAGTCTAACATTACAGAAAAAAATAAACAAAATTATCAAAAATAAAAAAAATTAAACCTAATCCCTATGAAAATAAAAAAGCCCCCCCAAAATAAAAACACCCCTAATCTAAACTACCAATAGTTCTTAAAAGGGTCTTTTTTGTAGGGCATTGCCCTAAGTTAAACAGCTCTTTTACATTTACTAAATCCCCCCTAACAGTAAAAAAAACACCCACCAAACCCCCCAAAATAAAAAAAACCTAAGCTACCCATTGCCCCTAAAGGAGCATTTGTATGGGCATTGCCCTTAAAGGGACAGTAAACCTTAAAAATAATGTTATATAATTCTGCACATAGTGCAGAATTATATAACATTATTTAGGTTCTATAGCCATAAAACCCTTTTTTACAGTTTAATTTGCTAAAATACCGCGCTTTTACAGACCCGCTCTCTGCTCTCTGCTGAGCGGGTCTGTAATATTCAGTCAGCGCATCGGGCCAGCTGTATAGTCACAGCCCGGTCCGACCGCGCCATAGCACTAAGTGCAGCTCGCTCCTGTGACAGGAGCGAGCTGCACTTAGTCTTATGGCGCGGTCGGGCCGGGCTGTGACTATACAGCTGGCCCGATGCGCTGACTAAATATTACAGACCCGCTCAGCAGAGAGCAGAGAGCGGGTCTGTAAAAGCGCGTTATTTTAGCAAATTAAACTGTAAAAAAGGGTTTTATGGCTATAGCACCTAAATAATGTTATATAATTCTGCACTATGTGCAGAATTATATAACATTATTTTTAAGGTTTACTGTCCCTTTAAAAGGGGCAATCAGCTCTTTTTCAAGCCCATTAAATCCCTAATCTTAAATTTAAAAAAAATAATAAAAAAATAATAATCCTATCACTAAGCCCAAAATAGGTACTCACCTTTCCTGAAGTCCGGCAGAGAAGGTCTTCTTCCAAGCGGCTCCATCATCTTGTATCTTCATCCGGAGCAAAGGCGGCACGGAGCTGGCTTCCCCGATGCATGGATCCTCAGCGGCCATCCTCAACGGTTCTTGGCGGCGTGGAGGCTCTTCATCATGCGATCGTCCATCGCACACTGAAGATTGATAGCAAGGTACATCCAATAGGATTTCAGTAGCTCTAATCCTTTTGGCTGATTTCAAAATTTCAGCCAATTGGAATGCAAGGTACCCCAAAATGAATGCAGTACCTTGCATTCAATCTTTAGTGTACAATAGAAATTGGATGGAGAGGAGCCTCCACGCCGCTGAGGTCCGCCACCGCCGAGGACTGACGCTGAAGATCCATGCATCGGGGAAGACAGCACCATGCCGCCTTTGTTCCGGATAAAGATAGAAGATGATGAAGCCGCCTGGAAGAAGACCTTTTCCGCCAGACTTCAGGAACGTTGAGTACCTATTTGGGGCTTAGTCTTAAGCTTTTTTGTATTTTTTGGGGTGGCTTTTTTTTTTTAGATTAGTGTTTTTTTGGGCTGTAAAAGATCTGAATGCACATACAAATGTCCCTTTAGGGGCAATGGGTAGTTTAGGTTTTTTAAGTGTTAGTTTTTTGTTTTTTTTTGGTGGGTGGGGGTTTTTACTGTTAGGGGGCATTTAGTAATTTTTAAATGTAAAAGAATTGTTTAACTTAGGGCAATGCCCTATAAAAGGTCCTTTTTAAGGGCTATTGGTAGTTTAGTATTAGATTAGGGGTTGTTTTTATTTTGTTTGTTTTTTATTTTTATAGGGGTAATAGTTTAGGTTTAAATTTTTAATTTTGGATAGCTTTGTATATTTTTTTCTGTAATTCTTACTTTTTTATTTTTTGTAACTTTAGCTTGGGGGTTTGTATTTTTAAAACTTAGACTGCCCTCTGGGTAAGCTTATTGCCTAGTAATTTATAAGTAGGTTTTTATAGACTTAAAGTAGAATTGTACAACAAATCAGAAAAAAGTGTTAACTTGTAATCAATCACAAATAAAAATGAAATAATAAAGAACAATAATATGATAAGGTACTAGAGGAAGGATATGAAATCTCCTGAAGGACATTTACATTCGGATTCCTAGAGATTGCATAGCCTTCCTCTAGTACCTTATCACAGTATTGTTAAAGTTAAATTGCATTTTTACCTGAAAGAATGATGTGATATAGCCATACCTGTGTTTTCTATTGGTTAATATAGTCACAGACACCGCTAATACTACATTACTGAAGTAAATGCTCAATTTTAAGTTAGAAGCTGGTAAAAAAAATAAAGATACATTCCCCCCCCCCCCCATCCAAGATCAGACCCTTGGAAATCTATCCACAGACCCATTGAGGTCTATAGACCACAGGATAAGAACCCCTGCTTTATTTTATTTTGCAATTTTATCTAGGTCAGACTTGGCTCTAAAAATCCAGTCTCTTATACCCTCTTATTCCAACACCATTAAATAATGCACTTCATGTTTTTTTCTCTCTCTAAAGTGATCAGTTTATATTTAATTTTTTTCCCTTTATCTCCCTTGTTCTAATAATTATAATTGCCCCTTAATATACTTTGATTCCACCCCCTTTTTCACTTTTTATATTTTAAAAATATAAAATAAAGGGCAGACATAGTATTCTTACCAAAACCTTGGGTACCATGCCTGAGGATAATGAGTCTTGAAAAATTAAGAGTAGAGGTTTGTCTATAATAGTGCTAAGCTCCCTCAACACCCTTGGGTGTATTCCATCGTTTACAAGAAGCTTGTTTACCCTTATTTCAGCATTTGAAATAGCTGATTTAGCCTGTGGTATCCCAACCTATACTGAGAGTTTCTATACTGAACTCTAGGCAATTGACAAGCTATGTAAACACTACCAGAATCAGGGCCAGACTGGCTAACAAGACTGGCCCTGGAAATTTGTATATACCGGCCCAGCCCCGCCCCCTCCAGCATGAATTATAAAACAAAATACAGAGTTCTGATTATCTTTATGGCAAGTAAGATTGCAATTATATGATGCCAACAGTATGCAGTGGCAGAATGGGATGACCTCAGAACTTCCTAAACACTAATTTAAAAGATAAGGGGTTGTTAATTTCGGTAAAGGTCTCAAATTAGTCTCAAATTATATATATATATATATATAAAAAAATTTTAGCGGTGAGGTCAAAATGCCTAAAAAGGAACAGACACTAGACATAGACCCACACTCTCACTGACACCCACAGGAAACCCACATGGAAAAACACACACTTACACTAACCTGGCACTCACAGAAAACACACTAAAAGACACACATACTCACACTAACACCCACAGAAAACAAACACACCCAAAGACACATACACACACTGTGAGTCTGTGACACCCACAGAAATTGTACATAGAGTATATATATACATTACAATAAACATCGCTATAAATACAGAAATGCACAAGAATAGACACCACACCAGCATTTTAGATTTCACTGTCTACCAGTAAACAAGGAGTATTGCTTATTATGCAGTGAGCAATCAACCTCTAAAGCCCTCTTTATACAGATATATGATCTTGTAAGCCTAAAATAAATACTTCAAAATAAATACCTTAAAGGGACACTGAACCCAATTTTTTTTCTTTCGTGATTCAGATAGAGCATGCAATTTTAATCAACTTTCTAATTTACTCCTATTATCAATTTTTCTCTTGGTATCTTTATTTGAAAAGCATGAATGTAAGTTTAGATGCCGGCCCATTTTTGGTGAACAACCTGGGTTGTTCTTGCTGATTGGTGGATAAATTTACCCACCAATTAACAAGTGCTTTACAGCGTACTGAACCAAACATTGGCTGGCTCCTTATCTTAGGTGCCTTCTTTTTCAAATAAAGACAGCAAGAGAACAAAGAAAAATTGATAATAAGATTAAAATAGAAAGTTGCTTAAAATTGCATGCTCTATCTGAATCATGAAAGAAAAAAATTGGGTTCAGTGTCCCTTTAATATAACATGTTGTTTTTTGTTTTTTTTCCAAGCAATAAATATTTCAACATCCTTTAATATGATTAAAAAATGGTAAATAGTAACCATGATAATATTTGTCTACACTCTATTGCCCCTTTATATGCTCATAAAAAGGTTCACAGTAAAAAATAGTGTAGCATGCAACTTGTTTAATGAAACATGCTACAAATGATTACCTGCAGAGGGGGAGCAAGACCCGTGAAGTGGGGGATAAACACCACTTGCCCTCAGTCAGACCAGCCTCTCCTCCATCTCCACTAGTTTTGACACAACACCGGACTAGGCAAGAGGTTTCTCTCCAACTAAGTGTTTTTCTTTAAGAGTCTGGATTGTTGAAGCCTGCACACATCACAGTGCTATAGCCTGTGCGCATGTTTATACTAGTTTTTTAAAAAAAAAGTGTCACTAAATCTCCAAAGTCCAGAGCGAGGCTTAGTATCCTGTATCTGCTAGGATCAGTATAGGATCATACTATCAGAGCCTGCCCATGACATTAACCAATGAAAGACATGCTTGCTGAATGCTGATTGAAAGGGCAGCCCTACCAATCCTGCATCTGTACCCTGGAGTGCTAACCCCCTCTCCTGCCTTTGCTTAGCATGGACTCCTTGGCCCTTCTTACCAGGCTCCAGCACAAGCTACTGCAGCGCTCCCTCACACAACCATGCGCTAAGTTGCAAATTGCTGCTCTCTCTCCACTGCAGCTGAGCAGCCTCTGCCAGCCGGCAGCCCACCAGGATTTTTCCCAGTATCCCGGCAGCCCAATCCGGCCCTAACCAGAATAAATTACACTCCCAGTAGGGGCAGTATTGTTAAGTAATAAAATGGTAATTTTCAAATTTTCTTCTCTAAGGCCCTAATACTCAAAACCTCTCTGCTCAGCTGAGATATTGCAAAATGATCCTCAGTACTGTGAGATCTCTAATGACATTTTCAAAAGGCGATTTTGCTTTACTTCTCCAAGGGGCATTCCCAGCCTTTCGCTATGTGAAGGAGAGACAAGCCCAGTGCAATATAAGACTGCATGACATGAGAGTTCTGCTGAATTTATACTTTGTGCTTTCTATTTTATATCACTTTACATTTCAGTATACATTTTACTACATTTAAACATTGTACTTTTCTATTTTGTATTTTATTTTATATACAGCAGTGATTTTACAAATTCTGATTATAGAGCAGACTTCTAAGAAAAGGGAAGAAACTGGAAATCCCAGAAAGATGCCTTCCATAGAAAGTAATGAAGCTCTCTGATATACACATGGGCGAGAGAAGGTAACTGGAGAACCCCTGGGGCTGATATAAAGGCTCATTATCTACATCATGATAGCGGTTAAGTTATCATTAGCGAGATACTGGAAGCAACCACCTGCCCCCTCATTGCAAAGTAATGGAGATACTCTCCTATATCAGGAAAATGGAGGAAACCGTGTTCCTCAATAAAGGAATTCTACATTTGACATTTGGGCCCCTTGGAAATCTCTCTACCCTAACTCAAATTCGAATCCCTAACATATAAAGGCTGCCCTATGCACTGCACTATACAAGTGGAGAGAAACTAGATTCAGATAATCCACTTGCTAATCCCCAAACCTCCCC
Source organism: Bombina bombina (assembly GCF_027579735.1). NCBI lineage: Eukaryota > Metazoa > Chordata > Amphibia > Anura > Bombinatoridae > Bombina > Bombina bombina. The sequence goes on from NC_069499.1 coordinate 1,243,034,662, forward strand.
TTCTCTTAATTCACCCCTTCTTTCCTCTTCTCCCCCTTCCCCCCCCCCCCGTTTTTTTTTCTCCCTCCGCTGTTATCAGGAGAAGACCAGTTTCTAATACACCTGTTATAATGTTTCAACCCTATTATTAAGTCTTTGGGATAATAGGATTTCATGTAGACAACTTTGTTGTATTTATTGTTTATTTGATCTTTCTGAGATTACTTGTTATGTCCATATGAAGCGTGGATCACACTTAAAGACTAAACTCCACTGTGTTTCATTTGGACTCTTATCAGTGCCTAAAAACAAAACAAAAACCTGGGGTACCTTTCTTGTTATATTCTTGTGAGACGTTTCTATTCTTGAGATTCTGCATACTTGTAAAGTGGATGGACTCACCTAATATGTCTTGCATCCGTCTATGCTTTGTATTCTGTATCTTGGTACTTCAATAAAAACATATTAACATTTTTTTTTAAAGGGATAGTAAAGCCCAACATTTTCTTTTAGGATTCAGATAGAACATACAATTTTAAACAGCTTTCCAATTTTTAATTCTATTATCAAATTTTCTTTATTCTCTTGTTATCCATTGCTGAAGGGGACAGCATTGCACTACTGACAGGAAGCTGAAAATATCTATTTAGCCAATCACAACAGACAAATGTGTGCAGGCACCAATTAGCAGCAGCTCCCACTAGTGTATGATATGTGTGTATTCATTTTTTAACAAGGGATACTAAGAGAACAAAGCACATTTTAAAATAGAAGTGAATTTAAAAGTGTCTTAAAATGACATGCTCTATCTGAATCATACAAGTTTAATTTTGACTTTCCTATCCCTTTAAATTAAACTTTCATGATTCAGATAGCGCATTCAGTTTTAAACAACTTTCCAATTTATGTCTATTATCAAATTAGATTTGTTCACTTGGTATTCTTTGTTGAAGATTAAACCTATTTAGGTTAATAGGAGTTTAGGAGCGTGTATGTGTCTATAGCATTCTATGGCAGCACTGTTTGCAACATTGTTTATAGCAAAGTTATACATAGTTTCAAACGCTGCTGCCAGGTGGCTTAAGACACGTGCAGGCTCCTGAGCTCACCTAGGATTACTCTTTAACAAAAGATACCAAGAGAACTTGAAATTGGTAATAGAAGTAAATTAAAAAGTTGTCTAAAATTCCATGTACTATCAAATCTATTTGTTTAATTTTTACTTTACAATCCCTTTTAATACTAAAAATGATATTTATAACAGATGTTTTAAAAATGAAGATTCATACGGTCTATTTGTTTATAGATTATTATCCAACATTAACCAGCATAGAGAACATGACATATCTGAAGTCAATGTTCTGCAGTCCCATACACCTACTAAATTAAACTTGAATTTTAATAACTTCAATTAACGTGTTTACATTAGAGGGAAGTAAATTCTTAAAGTTTACCAAAAATGTCTACTCAGATGGGTAATAAAGTCCTTTTTCCAGTAGAAGTTATTTTTCTAATGTAAAGTGTTGTGCTATATTTCTACGGTCAAATGTCGTGCTAAATTTATAAACACTTTGGAGCCCTTTCCACTCAAATACATTTAAACATGTAAAATCTCTTTTAATCAATTTATATTTTTTAAATGTTTTACAGTGTTTTTACTGTAATTTTTTTTTTTTTATTCCAATGTTCTTCACTTAGAAGAAATTGTTCTATGTATTTATGTATGGTACGTGTATATATATATATATATATATATATATATATATATATATATACTGTATATATATAATGTGTGTGTATATGAAGGTATGTGTGTGTGTGTATATATATATATATATATATATATATATATATATATATATATATATATATATATATATATATATAAAATGTGTGTGTATATGTAGGTATGTGTGTATGTATGTGTATGTTTGTGTGTGTATATATATATATACAGTATATGTGAAGAAAATTGGAATGTAAAAATATGCATAAATACTTTTAGCCCATTTGATCTTTCCAACTTCTGTTTTTTAATATGCTGGTTAAGCAACACAACTAAATCTGACCTGCAATATGTTTGTTGCTTGTGCTGTTGTAAAGAATAATAGATTCTTCTGTATAATATTATATTAATATTTGCTGAAGTACTTTCCAGATTTGTACTCTTTGTGCTCTTATATTGCAAAGTATATGCATCCACTGTGGCACATTAGCACTTTTTATTTTTAGACATGAAGTACAGGATCTAATTATTAGATATTATTGTTAAATAAAAAAAGATGTATGTGCTGCATGGGAATACATATGAGTAAATTAGTGATGCCTGTGAAATTCTTGAAGATAAAAAATATACCTAGCATTTATTACTATATATTCAGGAGACTCCTGGGGGCTAATGATCAAACGATTGTCCCCATGATACTTGAAGTAAACCTGTGCAGTGCAGTGTGAAAGTATTGGGTGCACAATTGATTGTAGCACCTGAATAAATACAATCTTAAAAAAGATGTCTTCAGTGCAATGTTTAAAAAATGCCCTATTGTAAATTAAAAATGTGCGGTTACAATTAATGTGATAATAACCCCTTAAGGACCAGTACCCTGTACATCACTGGCTTTTCTATGGGAATTGAGTTGTTAATAGCGCTATCTCATTGCCAGAAATTAGACTGCGCTATTTCTGGGGACCAACAGGAAGGAGGGAGGGTATAATAATGTGGTCATGCTGCTTGCTGTGGGACCCGCGCTATTATAAACAAGAATACCCTTAACGACCAGCGACACACATAGTACGTCTTGGTCGCTAATGGGTTAATATTCCATACATGAAATCTTATTCCTTTTAAAATTTTGGGCTTTTTTTTTTTAAATGTTTATTTAAATAGCAAACTTACATAAAATATATAATTCACTAGTTTACAATATAACACACTCTATATACACATGTACTATATATTCATATATGTTTTTTTAATGTTTTCTTCTTTAACAATGGTCATCGCATACAAAGTGAATATACAGGTTATCCCCATGGAACGCATTTATATAACAATGAGGAAACTTTGCAGGTATGTTCTAATGATATAAACAATACCTGATAGCTTAGGTGAACATTTTTATACATACCTGTATCGCCACCCTTTTAATGGCAAGATGAGCAATTCTAAGAAACATTCTGCATTTCCAATCAAACTTGGTTTGCATATAGATTTGAATTACTACAAAGCAAAAAAAAACAATGTTGTGAAAACATACCCCCTCCCCACTGCTGAGATACATATTCACTGGAGATGTGCTCAGAATGTTTAAAGGGACATTAAACCCAAAATGTTTCTTTCATGGTTCAGACAGAGAATACACTTTTAAACAACATTCCAATTTACTTCTATTAACTAATTAGCTTCATTCTTTAGATATCCTTTGTTGAAGAAATAGCAATGCACATGTGTGAGCCAATCACACAAGTCATCTATGTGCAGCCACCAATCAGCAGCTACTGAGCCTATCTAGATAGGCTTTTCAGCAAAGGATATCAAGAGAATGAAACAAATGAGATATTATAAGTAAATTAGAGAGTTGTTTAAAATTGCATGCTCTTTCTGAATCATAAGAGAAACATTTGGATTTCATGTCCCTTTAAAGTCAGCCCTATTCTTTCCTATGTAGGCTACTCCTCTGTGCAGTGAGGGTCAGCCCACTTCTTTTATTAACACTTTTATAGTACTGGCGAGACTGAAATTAGCATTTCTCTGTAGACCTGGCGACCTTGTTATCATCAAGCCCATAATGAGCAGTATATTTATTACAAATAATCTGATTTTTTATTCCTTTGTTATTCAAAATTTTAGAAAATGATATTTAGCCATACGTGTTTTTCTTAGTTTTTGAGTTTTGTTATTCCTCATTTCACCAGCATTTTGGAAACCAAACTATTTGCGCATTACAAGCTAGCAAAAGGAAAGAGTCACATGCATCAGCAATATTGGGATGCTTCATCATCCTTGCCAATGGCAGTCACTACCACTTTTATATAGAGCTATACAGACAAATCCAGCACACTGTCTATAAAAACCAATGTTCCTGTACATCATACACTATAACTAAAGGAAATTGTATTTGTATTTAATGTATTTTTTTATAAAAGTTTCATCTACAAAGCCATTAGATCAAATTGCCCTTTGCTATTTGAATATTTAGTCTTTTATAATAAGAGCATCTTGAAAATTTATGTTTTTCTCATTTTGAGCTCTTTACTCAAACATGTTGAATGTTGTAGAGAAGCAAAAAGTTCTGAAGACAGGTCAGGTCAGAAAAGGGCTCTTAAAGTGTAAACTTCAGACTATAAGAATGTTGCAATAAAAAATATATTAGTTTGCAAGTAAAACCACATTTTTTTTAAAGTGTGTGTATATATTTTATAATAAAATATTTATAATCCTAATTGGTATTGTCTGTTCCTCTGCCCCCCCCCCCTTATTTCCTCTTTTGGCTGGGCTGTGATGTATAGAACAATCCCACCCACTTTCTACATAGGCTTTCTAAGGCCTTTAAAAGGGCTGGACTTCAAGATTGTCAAATGGCACACATGTTGATTGGATGTTCACTGGATTTGTCATGAAAGTTAATTCATGTGGGCTGGCATAACATTGCAATAGAAGCATTATTAAATTAACTAATTTAAACTTTTCACAAATATCTTTTAGTAATTTTTTTTTAAAACTTTTACTCTTGATATAGCAAAATGTATTTTTTGTTTGCACTAAAATGTTTGATACATATTCTGCACCATCTAAGCTCACTCTCCCTTACACAAGCCCTGGATCTGCTTTTTATTCCTCTCACACAATCTGCTCCTCTCACATCTATTTTCCCCACACACAATATGTTTCTTTCCCTCACACCCTGCTCACCCTCTGTCCAACTATCCCTCACACACCAGCTTTTGCCCATCCCTTTATACATACAGTACATACACAGCTAAGTCCTCAACTGCTCTTCCCAGCTCCCTGATATCCACTATCCTCATCACCCAGCTTCCTTACCCTCTCACCCAGCTTCCTTCTTACCCTCTCACTACGCTTCCTTCTTACCCTCTCACCCAGCTTCCTTCTTACCCTCTCACCCAGCTTCCTTCTTACCCTCTCACTACGCTTCCTTCTTACCATCTCACCCAGCTTCCTTCTTACCCTCTCACCCAGCATTCACTTCACCCTCTCACACAGCTTCTCTTCACCCTCTCACACAGCTTCCACTTCACCCTCTCACCCAGCTTCCACTTCACCCTCTCACCTAGCTTCCACTTCACCCTCTCACCCAGCCTCCTCTTCACCCTCTCACACAGCTTCCTCTTCACCCTCTCACACAGCCTCCTCTCACACAGCCTCCTCTCACACAGGCTCCTCTTCACCCTCTCACACAGCTTCCTCTTCACCCTCTCACACAGCCTCCTCTCACACAGGCTCCTCTTCACCCTCTCACACAGCTTACTTCTCACCCTCTCACACAGCTTCCTCTTCACCCTCTCACCCAGCCTCCTCTTCACCCTCTCACCCAGCCTCCTCTTCACCCTCTCATACAGCCTCCTCTTCACCCACTCACACAGCTTCCTCGTCACCCTGTTTTTTTTTTTAGTCTGCTTCACATCTTATTCCTCTCACATACAGCGCCTTCTTCATCTGCTGTCTGTTACACACAAACTCCTCCTTATCCTCTCACCATTTCCTTGTATATAACTCCTGCTCACCCTTCAACACTACACTTCCACGTTTTTCTAGTGCCAACACCTATACTGTTACAAACTTTTTTTTTCTTTCTATAGATACACTAGTGGGAAAGTCTGCCCAGGAGGCAGTCTATTGTGGTGACGGAACCACTGAACCACCCTGCCATTTTCAGAAGGGCAGTCTATTGTGGTGACGGAACCACCCTGCCATTTTCGGAATCCACCTGGATGCAGATCATCCAGGTGGATTCCGAAAATGGCAGGTTGGTGAAAGAATCCACCCTGCCATCCAGGTGGATTCTTTCACTACCCCTTTTGCTCTCTCTCCCCCCGCTCTTTTGCTCTCTCTCCCCCCTCTCTTTTGCTCTCTCTCTCTCCCCTCTCTTTTGCTCTCTCCCCCCCCTCTTTTGCTCTCTCTCCCTCTCTCTTTTGCTCTCTCCCCCTCTCACCTCTCTTTTGCGCTTTCTCTCCCCTCTCTTTTGCACTCTCTCTCTCCCCTCTCTTTTGTGCTCTCTCTCCCCTCTCTTTTGCGCTCTCTCTCTCTCCCCTCTCTTTTGCGCTCTCTCTCTCTCCCCTCTCTTTTGTGCTCTCTCTCCCTCTCTCCCTTCTCTTTTGCTCTCTCTCTCTCCCTTCTCTTTTGTTCTCTCTCTCTCCCTTCTCTTTTAGTCTCTCTCTCTCTCTCTCCCTTCTCTTTTGCTCTCTCTCTCTCCCCCCTCTTTTTTGCTCTCTCTCACCCCTCTCTTTTGCTCTCTCTCTCCCCCTCTCTTTTGCTCTCTCCCCTCTCAGTCTATGTGTTGCTAATTAAAAAAAAAAATTAACTAAAGAAAACAATTACCAAAATTATCAAAAAAATAAAACCTAATCCCTATGAATATAAAAAAGCCCCACAAAATAAAAACACCCCCTAATCTAATGTTAAACTACCAATAGCCCTTAAAAGGTTTTTGCAGGGCATTGCCCAAAGATAAACAGCTCTTTTACAGAAAAAGCCTAAGTCCCCCCTAACAGTAACTCCTCCCACCCACCAAAACCCCAAAATAAAAGAACCTAACACTAAAAAACCTAAACTATGCATTGCCCATAAAAGGGTATTTAGCTCTTTTACTGCTATCCCTAATCTAAATAAAACAAACCCCCCCCAAAAAAAAAACCTTAAAAGTCTAACCCCCAGGTTGGTACTTACTGTTTCTGAAGTAGTCCGGCAGAGAAGGTCCTGTTCCAGGTGGTGAAGTCTTCTTCCAAGCGGCAACCTCTTCTTTCTTCTTCCAGGAACAATCCGGCACAGAGCTGAGGGTAGAGCTGAAGACCAATGATCACGGAGCTGAAGACCGGGAGTCCTGGAACTGAAGAGCGGAGACCCTGAAACTGAAGACTGGCAACTGCGGAGCCATGGAGCGTGGAGGATCATCTTCGTACGATCCCTGACGTACACTGAATAGTGAATTCAAGGTACGCGATTAAAGATGGAGTCCCTTGAATTTCTATTGGCTGATTTGATTCTTTGAATTCAAATCAGCCAATAGGATGAGAGCTACTGAAATCCTATTGGCTGTTTAAATCGCTAGTCTTCAATTCCAGGGTCTGCGGTTAGTTTTTTTTATTTTGGGGGGTTTGGTGGGTGTGTGAGGGGTTTTTACTATTAGGGGGAACTTTGTGTATTTTTAATGTAAAAGAGCTGTTTATCTTTGGGCAATGCCCTGCAAAAAGCCCTTTTAAGGGCTACTGGTAGTTTTGGCAGTTTAAGGGGTTAATAGGTTAATTAGATTTATTGCGATGTGTCGTTTTTGCAGTTTAGGGGTTAATAGGGTAAATAGGTTTATTGCGATATGTGGGTTTTGCGGTTTAGGGGTTAATAGGTTTATTATATTTATTGCGATGTGGGGGTTTTGCGGTTTAGGGGTTGATAGGGTAATTTAGGTTTATTGCAATGTGTGGGTTTTGCAATTTAGGGGTTAATACGTTAATTATGTTTATTGAGATGTGGGGTTTTTGCGGTTTAGGTAATTAGGTTTATTGCGATGTGGGGGTTTAGGGGTTTAAGGGTTAATAGGGTAATTAGGTTTATTGCAATGTGGGTGGTTGACGATTAAGGGGTTAATTACTTTATTATTTTGCAATGTGTGGGTTTGCGGTGTATGTGTTAATACTTCATAGGGAGGTTCTTTTGCAAGGATAAATATCATACTAGCGTATGCTGTTAGCATTTATCGATGTGCGGCTGACATAATCCATTAAAGCGGATCATGTCTGCCCGCACATTAGTAAATCGGCCACATAGTCTAAAAACAAGGCAAGCTAAATAACAACTTTAAATATGATAACAGACCATATAGGTTAACAACTTAATCATAGAGGTCAATCTCAGACCAAGGAGATCAATGGTGTAATTCCATTATTCCATTGATACAAAAAATCTTCTGCAACAGTCGGCAGCACTCCTCTTCACACTTCAGTTAGGACAAATCTACAGTAACAGAGAAATAGAGGGGCACCTCATATCAATCAGTATCATCAATGTGAAGTAAATGAAAGCGATTAATGGGGTTCTCACATTTAGTAGAAGCACCCTTTATGTGCTTGTGGACACAGGTTGATAGATTGAGGTGTATCTGCTCACTTACTCCCAGCAAACTGGAACGCTTCAAGAATAATTCAGTGAAACAAAGCATATCATGTGTATGGAAACATTCCACCAAAAAAACTTTTAATAAAAAAAGTTTAAAAACATTAGGCATATCAGTCATAACAACTGTCTGATATGCCTAATGAAACGGCCGTTTGACAAGGGCCGAGAAACATGTTGCATTAACAAAGAAGCATTGTGTATGCTCCTTTACACTCTATGCTTTGTTTTTATTAAATATGTTTTTATTACAAGTTTTTTTGGCAGAGTGTTAAGGGTGCTTCTGCTAAATGTGAGTACCCCTTTTATCGCTTTCACCGACTTCACCTTGAGGCACCACTCTATTTCTCTGTTACTACAAACAGTGGCGGCTGGTGAATTTTTAGGATGGGGGTGCACAAGACCCTGTCCCTTTTAGAAAGCCATGCCCCTTTGAAAAAAACACGCCCTTTTTAAAAACCACGCCCCTTTTGACAAGCCACACCCATTTTTAAAAGCCACACCCTTTGCAACAGTCACGCCCATGAAATGGCCCCACCCATTTGAACCAGCAGTGTTTTTGGTCGTCGTCTTCTTTAATTATCCAGCCCCGGCCTGGGGGTAACTTCAACTGAAGTTTGTGACTGATTCCTCAACATTATTCTCAAGTATCTGCTGATATTGAGTGGAATCCATGAGACCCTCAACAATATTCCCAGTAGTACAGGTCTTTGGAGGTGGTCTGTGGGCTGTTTTTGACCGTTCTTATCATCCTTTGCCTATCCTATATTTTACTTGGCCTGCCACTTCTGGCCTTAACAAGAACTGTGCCTGTGGTCTTCCATATCCTCACCATGCTATGTTCCTCACAGTGGACACTGACATCTTAAATCTATGCAATAGCTTTTTGTAGCCTTCCTCTAAACCATGATGTTGAACAATCTTTGTTTTTAGGTAATTTGAGATTTGTTTTGTGGCCCCCATGTTGCCACTCTTCAGAGGAGAGTCATAGAGAACAACTTGCAATTGGCCACCTGAAAACCTTTTCTCATGATTGGATACACCTGTCTATGAAGTTTAAGGCTTAATGGGCTCACCAAACCAATTTTTTCTTCCAATTAATAAGTGCTAGGTAGTTACAGGTATTCAAAGCAACAAAATAACAAGGGTGCACAAATGTATGCACCTGTCTAATTTTGTTTTGATGCATATTGCACATTTTCTGTTAATCCAATAAACCTAATTTCACTACTGAATTTTTACTGTGTCCTTCATTTATTTGATAGATCAAAATGAAATTACTGATCCAAACAGCCAATTATTTATAACTGAAAATCATGGAAATTGTCAGAGGTGCCTAAACTTTTGCATACAACTGTATATGATTTCATGCACTCAAACTGTATTAAAGTAATGTACTCAGATATGAAATATATTTTTATGAAATGTAACATCAATTATATATAAATACTATGCTCCAATACAGCTCACAGGCACGATATCTAAAAAATATACAAAGGGACCATTTGTTAAAGTTTAAGCTTCAAAAGATTCTTTACTTCATCGCTTAATGAGATTAGATCTCTACAAACAAGATAACCATGTTACCTCTCTGGGGTGACAGAGAAACAATTCTGTACTTTAGTTCAGATATGCTCAATCTTCAGGAAAGTAAGTAATTATCCCTTGTATGATATACAAATGATGAGACTAACAATACTTTTGAAGGTGTGAATCCACATATACGTCTGGAAAGGTTTTCTAGGTCAGAATCGATGCAAGCATATAGAAGATAAAATTTCATATGAAATGACTTTTACCTAATTTTCATATAGTTTTATATACTCCTATACTTTATTAAGCAATGACTTCAAATATGGAATATATTTATATTAAAGTGGGATAATAAGGAAATATAAATATCGTTACAATAAATTAATCACTACAGAATTCTAATTAAATGCAATGTAATATCAGAATATGAAATGATTAATCAATTGATTTCAAATAGTTAATAGTATAGCTGATTATTATTATCATACTAAGTATTAAATTACAATCCTTTTAAGTCTCCCAATATGTAATGAATCATCGCGTTCATCATGTCCTCGAAGTGAAAGCTCAAATGCGCCGGAAAATAGAATACAATTCATAATTTTGGAAAGAACATAACGATTTGTGGTTACTTGATCATTGTGTTTTTTAACATTCAAACAATATGCACTGACAAGTTGTTGGCGAATATCAATCCTTCATAGCAAATTAAACTCTAATGGGGAGTATAAATGTGATTGGTAGCAATTATTTATATTTTTGGAGTTAAATGTGATAAATCGGCGACACCATAACTCACCCAACTTGAATCACCACTTTGTTTTTCAAACAGGAGACAATAAAAACAAGATCCTGTTTGCAAAATGACTATTAAGTTAATCTCTTAAGATATTATCAGTAGTAAGTATATGTATATATATTTATAATATTTAATATTATGACCATGTCTAATATTTACATTAATATACAAGAATCCATACACTTCAGTATACTCATGTCTAGTCTTAAAATATACATGCTCAGTTAAATTATATAATAACATATATATTAACCAAATGATTAATCAAAGCTGCGAAATAATAAGTATCTTGAATGTACATTTATGAAAATATATATATTCCTGGATTTAAAGAACCTTACACTTTATAGAGAAATAAAACCACATCTCAATTATTGTTGCCCTAGCCCCCAGTGTTCGATATTAGGCAATGCAGCCAAAGGCCGTGGCAACATTTATATAAATACACCAACATTTTACTTTCTACAAAAGAAGATTATTTCTATTACACTAGTGCTTAATAATTAACTTCAACTGTAAAGATTAAAACAGAATGTTGATAACTCAAGTACAATTTTTGTAAATTAAGTCAATCCGCCTGTCTTTTTTTGAGGCAAATAAATCAATAACATTTTCGGTGAATGTAGGCATGTCATTGATCAATTGTTTTTCAATTGTGAGCATGGCTAGAGCAGTCAGTCTTTCCTCAGTCATGGTGCTCCTTAGAAATGTCTTAACTCGTTTTAAAGTTGAGAAACATCTCTCAGCCTCAGCAGTTGTCACGGGAATAGTCGAAATAATTTGCAACAGTTTGTAGGTCTCCGAGAAAGTACTGTCCAAGTTATTTTCTATTACAAACTGTAGAAGACTGATGGCACCATTCATATTTCAGAAATCTGGTCTTCTGTAAATTACTCCTAGTTCAGTTTTCAGGCGATCTTTCTGTAATGTGTGATAAACCGCTGATGTTTGTTCAAGAAGCTGATTTGGAAAATTTTTCTCGTAATCCGCAAATTTTTCCACTTGGAGGAGAGAAACAGCCGAGTAGTGAGTTATAAAAGAAAATCTATCTTTTACTTGATTTGTGATAACATCGCATATCTCTTTAGCTGCCACAGTCTGAGCAATGTGAATATTTTCTCTCTTCCTTTTCCTAGATGTTTCCTCTGTTTCTGATATCGTCATGGTCACTGTGTCCATTCTATTCCTTTCGTTTTCCATTGTCTGCTGGAAAGTGTTAATATGTTTTCGAATAAGTGCCGCATCTGTTTGTGTTTTCTGAAGTTGGTTGTATAACACATCTACATGTGGCATAATATTGTGAAAAACTGTAAGCCAAAACATGAATACCGAGTCTTGTAACATACGCCGAATAGCCCCTGCTTGATTTATAGCTATTTCTTTTTTCGATGTTGACTCTATTTTTTCCATGCATTCAATTAACTGTTCCTTGTTTTCAAAAACTGTATTGACGGTTCGACTCTTGAAATTCCACCTGGTGGCTGAACCATGAGGTATCCTTCTTCTAACAGTTTCATCTAGAATAGCTATCCTTTGTGGCGAGTTACTAAAAAAGTTAGTAATGTCACTTAGATTTGAAAAAAATACTCAAACTTGTTGATTTTGACTGCTTGCTTGGCTGACAATTAAATTGAGCTGATGTGCATAGCAATGCACAAAATGTGCATTCTTGTAGGTACGTTTAATTATAGCCTGAACACCTGCATGCTGACCACTCATCACGCTTGCACCGTCGTAACTCTGCGATATCAGTTTCTCTGGGTTGTCTATAACTTTTTCCAAAATAGCTTGAATACACGTAGCTAAAGATTCTGCATCATGTCCAGCTGGATTAGTGAATTCCCAGAATCTCTCAACCGGTTGTCCGTTACCTATAATGTATCTAAAAACAACAACCAATTGGAAGGCAGATGAAACATCAGTAGTTTCATCTGCTATCACTGCTACAAAACTTGCATTTCAGATTTCCTTCTTTATTTGGTTCTGGCAAACAGTAAGCATACAGTCTTATAAATCGTTTTGAATTTCTTTTGATGTTCCTTTAAAAACAGTGGCACTAGCGAGATGTTCTTTTAGAGATGCATCAAACTCTGCTGAGAAGTTTATAAGACCTCTGAAAATGCCTGGATTTAATGAATCATCGCGTTCGTCATGTCCTCGAAGTGCAAGCTCAAATGCGCCGCAAAATAAAATACAATTAATTATTTTGGAAAGAACATAGCGATTTTTCGTTACTTGCTCATTATGTCTTTTAATATTCAAACGATATGCACTGTCAAGTTGTTGCCGAATATCAACCCTTCCTAGATAATTCACAACCACAAATCCATCGATATTTATCATATACCTCGGGTTTGAATTCTCTTTTGTAATCTCTAGTTTTACATTTTGTCACCTGGGTAAGGTTAAGCATAGGTGTTGGCCTGAGCATTTTAATTTCCATTTTTCTTTCAATGGGCAACGTTGAAAAATGTAATTGCTTTAGCTCAGACACACTAATTTTACTAAGTGCCATCTTAACTGTTAGTTTACACTCAAAGAACAGTCCTTTGCTCTTATCTAATATATAACTTGTAGGTAGGTAGCTCTGCAGCTGTTAGAAAATATACAACTCTACTTAAAGTAATAGTTTAATAGTTTGGCGGTTGTTATGTAATATATAACTTGTAGGTAGGTAGCTCTGCTGCTCTGCAGCTTTTAGAAAATATACAACTCAATAGTGATAGTTTAATAGTTTGGCGGTTGTTATGTAATATATAACTTGTAGGTAGGTAGCTCTGCAGCTGTTAGAAAATATACAACTCAATAGTAATAGTTTAATAGTTTGGCGGTTGTTATCTAATATATAACTTGTAGGTAGGTAGATCTGCAGCTGTTAGAAAATATACAACTCAACTTGAAGTAATAGTTTAATAGTTTTGCGGTTGTTATGTAATATATAACTTGTAGGTAGGTAGCTCTGCAGACTGCAGCTGTTAGAAAATATACAACTCAACTTGAAGTAATAGTTTAATAGTTTGGTGGTTGTTATGTAATATATAACTTGTAGGTAGGTAGCTCTGCAGACTGCAGCTGTTAGAAAATATACAACTCAACTTGAAGTAATAGTTTAATAGTTTGGCGGTTGTTATCTAATATATAACTTGTAGGTAGGTAGCTCTGCAGCTGTTAGAAAATATACAACTCAACTTCAAGTAATAGTTTAATAGTTTGGCAGTTGTTATCTAATATATAACTTGTAGGTAGGTAGCTCTGCTGCTCTGCAGCTTTTAGAAAATATACAACTCAATAGTAATAGTTTAATAGTTTGGCGGTTGTTATGTAATATATAACTTGTAGGTAGGTAGATCTGCAGACTGCAGCTGTTAGAAAATATACAACTCAACTTGAAGTAATAGTTTAATAGTTTGGCGGTTGTTATGTAATATATAACTTGTAGGTAGGTAGCTCTGCAGACTGCAGCTGTTAGAAAATATACAACTCAACTTGAATTAATTGTTTAATAGTTTGGCGGTTGTTATGTAATATATAACTTGTAGGTAGGTAGCTCTGCAGACTGCAGCTGTTAGAAAATATACAACTCAACTTGAAGTAATAGTTTAATAGTTTGGCGGTTGTTATGTAATATATAACTTGTAGGTAGGTAGCTCTGCAGACTGCAGCTGTTAGAAAATATACAACTCAACTTGAAGTAATAGTTTAATAGTTTGGCGGTTGTTATCTAATATATAACTTGTAGGTAGGTAGCTCTGCAGCTGTTAGAAAATATACAACTCAACTTCAAGTAATAGTTTAATAGTTTGGCAGGTGTTATCTAATATATAACTTGTAGGTAGGTAGCTCTGCTGCTCTGCAGCTTTTAGAAAATATACAACTCAATAGTAATAGTTTAATAGTTTGGCGTTTGTTATGTAATATATAACTTGTAGGTAGGTAGCTCTGCAGCTGTTAGAAAATATACAACTCGACTTAAAGTAATAGTTTAATAGTTTGGCGGTTGTTATGTAATATATAACTTGTAGGTAGGTAGCTCTGCAGCTGACCAGCTGTTAGAAAATATACAACTCAACTTGAAGTAATAGTTTAATAGTTTGGCGGTTGTTATGTAATATATAACTTGTAGGTAGGTAGCTCTGCAGCTGTTAGAAAATATACAACTCAATAGTAATAGTTTAATAGTTTGGCGGTTGTTATCTAATATATAACTTGTAGGTAGGTAGATCTGCAGCTGTTAGAAAATATACAACTCAACTGGAAGTAATAGTTTAATAGTTTTGCGATTGTTATGTAATATATAACTTGTAGGTAGGTAGCTCTGCAGACTGCAGCTGTTAGAAAATATACAACTCAACTTGAAGTAATAGTTTAATAGTTTGGCGGTTGTTATGTAATATATAACTTGTAGGTAGGTAGCTCTGCAGACTGCAGCTGTTAGAAAATATACAACTCAACTTGAAGTAATAGTTTAATAGTTTGGCGGTTGTTATCTAATATATAACTTGTAGGTAGGTAGCTCTGCAGCTGTTAGAAAATATACAACTCAACTTCAAGTAATAGTTTAATAGTTTGGCAGTTGTTATCTAATATATAACTTGTAGGTAGGTAGCTCTGCTGCTCTGCAGCTTTTAGAAAATATACAACTCAATAGTAATAGTTTAATAGTTTGGCGGTTGTTATGTAATATATAACTTGTAGGTAGGTAGCTCTGCAGCTGTTAGAAAATATACAACTCGACTTAAAGTAATAGTTTAATAGTTTGGCGGTTGTTATGTAATATATAACTTGTAGGTAGGTAGCTCTGCAGCTGACCAGCTGTTAGAAAATATACAACTCAACTTGAAGTAATAGTTTAATAGTTTGGCGGTTGTTATGTAATATATAACTTGTAGGTAGGTAGCTCTGCAGCTGTTAGAAAATATACAACTCAATAGTAATAGTTTAATAGTTTGGCGGTTGTTATCTAATATATAACTTGTAGGTAGGTAGATCTGCAGCTGTTAGAAAATATACAACTCAACTTGAAGTAATAGTTTAATAGTTTGGTGGTTGTTATGTAATATATAACTTGTAGGTAGGTAGCTCTGCAGACTGCAGCTGTTAGAAAATATACAACTCAACTTGAAGTAATAGTTTAATAGTTTGGCGGTTGTTATCTAATATATAACTTGTAGGTAGGTAGCTCTGCAGCTGTTAGACAATATACAACTCAACTTCAAGTAATAGTTTAATAGTTTGGCAGTTGTTATCTAATATATAACTTGTAGGTAGGTAGCTCTGCTGCTCTGCAGCTTTTAGAAAATATACAACTCAATAGTAATAGTTTAATAGTTTGGCGGTTGTTATGTAATATATAACTTGTAGGTAGGTAGATCTGCAGACTGCAGCTGTTAGAAAATATACAACTCAACTTGAAGTAATTGTTTAATAGTTTGGCGGTTGTTATGTAATATATAACTTGTAGGTAGGTAGCTCTGCAGACTGCAGCTGTTAGAAAATATACAACTCAACTTGAATTAATTGTTTAATAGTTTGGCGGTTGTTATGTAATATATAACTTGTAGGTAGGTAGCTCTGCAGACTGCAGCTGTTAGAAAATATACAACTCAACTTGAAGTAATAGTTTAATAGTTTGGCGGTTGTTATGTAATATATAACTTGTAGGTAGGTAGCTCTGCAGACTGCAGCTGTTAGAAAATATACAACTCAACTTGAAGTAATAGTTTAATAGTTTGGCGGTTGTTATCTAATATATAACTTGTAGGTAGGTAGCTCTGCAGCTGTTAGAAAATATACAACTCAACTTCAAGTAATAGTTTAATAGTTTGGCAGTTGTTATCTAATATATAACTTGTAGGTAGGTAGCTCTGCTGCTCTGCAGCTTTTAGAAAATATACAACTCAATAGTAATAGTTTAATAGTTTGGCGGTTGTTATGTAATATATAACTTGTAGGTAGGTAGCTCTGCAGCTGTTAGAAAATATACAACTCGACTTAAAGTAATAGTTTAATAGTTTGGCGGTTGTTATGTAATATATAACTTGTAGGTAGGTAGCTCTGCAGCTGACCAGCTGTTAGAAAATATACAACTCAACTTGAAGTAATAGTTTAATAGTTTGGCGGTTGTTATGTAATATATAACTTGTAGGTAGGTAGCTCTGCAGCTGTTAGAAAATATACAACTCAATAGTAATAGTTTAATAGTTTGGCGGTTGTTATCTAATATATAACTTGTAGGTAGGTAGATCTGCAGCTGTTAGAAAATATACAACTCAACTGGAAGTAATAGTTTAATAGTTTTGCGGTTGTTATGTAATATATAACTTGTAGGTAGGTAGCTCTGCAGACTGCAGCTGTTAGAAAATATACAACTCAACTTGAAGTAATAGTTTAATAGTTTGGCGGTTGTTATGTAATATATAACTTGTAGGTAGGTAGCTCTGCAGACTGCAGCTGTTAGAAAATATACAACTCAACTTGAAGTAATAGTTTAATAGTTTGGCGGTTGTTATCTAATATATAACTTGTAGGTAGGTAGCTCTGCAGCTGTTAGAAAATATACAACTCAACTTCAAGTAATAGTTTAATAGTTTGGCAGTTGTTATCTAATATATAACTTGTAGATAGGTAGCTCTGCTGCTCTGCAGCTTTTAGAAAATATACAACTCAATAGTAATAGTTTAATAGTTTGGCGGTTGTTATGTAATATATAACTTGTAGGTAGGTAGCTCTGCAGCTGTTAGAAAATATACAACTCGACTTAAAGTAATAGTTTAATAGTTTGGCGGTTGTTATGTAATATATAACTTGTAGGTAGGTAGCTCTGCAGCTGACCAGCTGTTAGAAAATATACAACTCAACTTGAAGTAATAGTTTAATAGTTTGGCGGTTGTTATGTCATATATAACTTGTAGGTAGGTAGCTCTGCAGCTGTTAGAAAATATACAACTCAACTTGAAGTAATAGTTTAATAGTTTGGCGGTTGTTATGTAATATATAACTTGTAGGTAGGTAGCTCTGCAGACTGCAGCTGTTAGAATATATACAACTCAACTTGAAGTAATAGTTTAATAGTTTGGCGGTTGTTATGTCATATATAACTTGTAGGTAGGTAGCTCTGCAGCTGTTAGAAAATATACAACTGAACTTGAACTAATAGTTTATTAGTTTTGCGGTTCTTATCTAATATATAACTTGTAGGTAAGTAAGCAACCGTGACAGCCGTCAACGGTCAACAACTAGTATCAGCAGGCAGCACAGCAGTTAACTGCTTTTTTTTAAAAAAAAAAACTTTTACCTTTTTTTGCAAAACTTCTATTTGAAAACTGCTAATTAATTAATCTGCTAAAATACTTAAAT
Source organism: Bombina bombina (assembly GCF_027579735.1). Taxonomy (NCBI): domain Eukaryota; kingdom Metazoa; phylum Chordata; class Amphibia; order Anura; family Bombinatoridae; genus Bombina; species Bombina bombina. The sequence continues at coordinate 1,243,052,676 of NC_069499.1, forward strand.
TTATTAATGGTAAGCAACCGTGACAGCCGTCAACGGTCAACAACTAGTATCAGCAGGCAGCACAGCAGTTAACTGCTTTTTTTAAAACAAAAACTTTAACCTTTTTTTGCAAAACTTCTAATTGCAATCTGCTAATTAATTAATCTGCTAAAATACTTAAATTTATTAATGGTAAGCAACCGTGACAGCCGTCAACGGTCAACAACTAGTATCAGCAGGCAGCACAGCAGTTAACTGCTTTTTAAAAAAAATAAAAACTTTTTACTTATTTTGCAAAACTTCTAATTGCAATGAATCTGCATTAATTTATCTGCTAAAAAAATCTTATTTTATTATTCCCAAATTACTCCACTAAAGAACTACCTAAGTACTCCTAATCTGTCTGTCTGTATCTGTTTTTAGTAAATATAAAAATTAACTTTTTTTTTTCAGTGACACTAGACACTGTCTAACAGTCTAAGTCTACTCTCTCTGACTACTGTTCTATCTAAATAAACTTAAACTGTCTGACTCACTCTCTCCAACTCCAACTGTCTTCAACCAACTGGTCTGTAAAGTAAACTATTATTAACTTAACTATAACTAATAAGCTGCAGGCCTGAAGCAAAAAATATTAGGCTTTCAAATTCTCCCTACCCTCCCTGCCTACTATATCTCAGAGTGACTGAGTCTAATAATCTAATAAATTAATCTAGTATACTATTCTCACAGTCACAGACAGTCACTCAGGACAGCCTCAGTGCTCAGCCCTCAAGCAGCACTCAGCTGCAGTATGCAGTAATAACAACAACACAACACAGAGACGTCTGTGTCTGGAGATTGCAGCCAAGTGCAGCAACAAATTGGTGCCAAGCTGCCAACAACAATTATATAAAGAAGATAGAGATCGATGTGGGATTTGGTTTGAAAATTTAAGCCAGCAACAGTAAACAAGACTGCTCTCCTCAACGGCTATCTCCTCAATGAGACTTTCGCGCCATTGAGGAGGAGTAGCCTTGTGGGGGCCGTCATGTGGACGCAACAGCGTATCACAGTGAGGCTAGTAAGGCAGTGGGAGGAGGCATAGGCAGAGCACAGGCTGACCGCACACTTCAGCCTTTGCGATTAAGGCTCTATAGCAGTGACGGGTCTGGGAGGAGCTACGCCTGCACAGTGAAGCATAGATCACTGTGCAGGATAGGGGCTCTCTCTATTCGCACGTGCGATAGTTAGGTGTGTCCTGAGTCTGACTCCTGTGGGAGTGTGCACACACAGCAGCCTGCAGTGCCTGGGCTGGGAGGAGGAGATGGAGTGAGAGACTAGATGAGAAGCGTGACGTCAGCTGTTGTCAGGCAGAGCCAAAATACTGTCTGCTGCTATGCTGTTGTGTCCGCCTGGTCCTAGCTCCCTCCTGTACAGTAAAAAGTAAATAATGCAGTACACGACTCAGAGACAGACATAGTAGGTTGCAGGGGGCAGTACTGTTGCTGGGGGATAATAATAAAATATAAATTTTTCAGATAGGATCATAGGAGGCTATTTGAAAAATTATATTTTATTAAACAAATATTTTTTTTTTTGGCTACTTTTTTTTGGCTGGCTCATTTTTTTTTTCCTCTTGCCCCCTGGCTGGGGGTTCACGTGCGAATGTGTACAAACGGAGGAGCCTCCACTGACTACAAATACACATATATATATAGTTTTCACTAGTTAATGTTGATGTCATCAAAATGGCATGTGTGATGTTGTCATTTGTTATCCCAAGGCGGGAGTGGGGGCAGTTTAATTTTGTAATTTCCTTGTTTTTAAATGTTTGATAGAAAACATAAACTCTTGCTTTAAAGTTAAGTTTATTTGCTAATTAGTTTCTTTATTTTTATCTAAGAAACTAAAATAAATATTATCTTCATATAGACTTTAGAAAAAGACTTGAAAAAAACAAAAAACACAAATATAAGTACTTTATAGTAATCAAAACAAAATACTCTTAGTGTCCCTGAGAGTCCACTCTCAGGGGCACTAATGCAGTGTATTATGTTTTTATATGGATATAAGTTTGTAGGAAATTATATAATACAACTGCCATTTCCATCAAAATGCAGACCTAACTCACTTCCCTACTGTGCCACAACATAGGAGCCAACAAAAGTGTACGGGAGAGGATAGTTCCCTGGGTGAAAAGTTCTCTCACAACTCATTATATTCTTTAAACATTTTAAAAATGCAGGTCTTACTGATTTGAAGGGCAGTAAACCCCTTGTAATTAGAATGTATTTCTGCTGTGCTGCTATAGAATAACATTTCAGTCAAGTCTACATTTTAAACCTCTTTTTCTTTCATGTAATTGGCAAGAGTCCATGAGCTAGTGACGTATGGGATATACAATCCTACCAGGAAAGGCAAAGTTTCCCAAACCTCAAAATGCCTATAAAAACACCCCTTACCACAAACACAATTCAGTTTTACAAACTTTGCCTCCTATGGAGGTGGTGAAGTAAGTTTGTGCTTGATTTCTATGATTTCTTCTATGATAAACGCTTCTAAGCATTTTGAAGCCCCATTCCTCTCAGAGTACAGTGTTTGTCAGATGGATGTGAAAGGAGTATCGCCTATTGATTTTATGCTTTTTCTCACGGGAAATCTTTTCAAAGGTTCTCTGTTATCGGTCGCAGGGATTCATCTCCTACCTCCCTTTTCAGATCAACAATATACTCATATGCCATTACCTATGCTGATACTTATTCAGTACTGGTTTGGCTATCTGCTATATGTGGATGGGTGTCTTTCGGTAAGTAGGTTTTCCTTATTTAAAACACTCTCAGCTATGGTTTGGCGCATTATGTATTAATATAGAGTTTTAAATATATGTATTTTACTTATATTTGCAATGAGTTAGGTCTATGTATATTTCCTTTTGCAGACTGTCAGTTTCAGTTTGGGAAGCATGTTTAGGAAGTTTTTTGTCTTACCTGGGGTATAGTCCTTTTGTCAAATTAACTATTTTTTCTGTTAATTTCGCAGGCAAAATTAGACTCGCGAGGGCGCAAAATGCTGTTATTTATTGTGTCATTCTTGGCGCCAGAATGTTTTTGGCGTGAAGGTACGTCTTTGATGATGCAAGTTCATAATTTCCGGAGTCTTAGTTGACGGCAGGTTTCCTTGCACAAGGTTGCGTCTGCTATGCTGCGAGTTGCATTATTTCCGGATGTTATTGGCGCAAAAAAATATTTCAACTTCCTTTTGCGTTGTGCGTCATACTTGGCGCCAAAAAATTAGTTTATATGCCTTCTATGCTCAGAGAGCTATGCTGTTTGCATTTTTTCCCATTCCTGAAACTGCCATATAAGGAAATTATAATTTTGCTTTAATGTTGTTTTTTCTTTTACATTTTGCAAGATGTCTGAATTTGATCACAGTTCTACCAAAGCTAAGTGTCTCTGTTGTAAGTTAGCTGAACTTATATCTCCAGCTGTAGTAACAGTTACCATGATAAGCTTTTGCACGCAGAAAACATTTTCCATCAGTACTAGTACAGTTTCTGTTGTTCCTTCAACATCTAATGTACATGATATCCCTGTTGGTATGAAAAATTATATTGCTGATGCGTTACAGAAGGCTTTGTCTGCTATTCCGCCTTCTAATAAACGTAAAAGGTCTTTTAAAACCTCATAAAATTGATGAAATTTCTAATGACCGACAACATACTGAAATATCCTCCTCTGATGAGGAGCTCTCTGATTCAGAAGATCCTACCTCAGACATTGACACTGACAAATCTACTTACCTGTTCAAGATTGAGTATATTTGTTCCTTGTTAAAAGAAGTGTTGGTTACTTTAAATATTGAGGAGTCTAGTCCTCTTGATATCAAAACTAGTAAACATTTAAATTCTGTTTATAAACCTCCTGTTGTTACTCCTGAGGTTTTTCCAGTTCCTGATGCTATTTCTGATGTGATTGCTAATGAATGGATTAAGCCTGGTACTTCTTTCATTCCTTCTTCTAGGTTTAAAAGGTTGTACCCTTTGCCAGCAGCTAGATTAGAGTTTTGGGAAAAAGTCCCCAAAGTTGATGGGGCAATTTCTACTCTTGCCAAACATACTACTATTCTTTTGGAAGAGAGTACTTCCTTTAAAGATCCTTTAGATAGGAAACTTGAATCTTATCTAAGGAAAGCTTAATTATATTCTGGTGATCTTCTCAGGCCTGCCATTGCTATGGCTGATGTTGCAGCTGCATCAACCTTTTGGTTGGATAGCTTAGCGCAAAAGGAAACAGATCCTGATTTGTCTAGCATTGTTCGTTTGCTTCAACATGCTAATCATTTTATCTGTGATGCTATTTATGATATCATCAAAATTGAGCTTTATGGCTCAAATCTTGGAATGCTGACATGGGGGCCTATTTATTAATGTGTGAACGGACATGATCCAATATTGTGGATCATGTCTGCTGCACATCGATAAATGCCGACAGCATACACTGTCAGCATTTATCATTGCACCAGCAGTTCTTATGAACTGCTGGTGCAATGCCACCCCCTGCAGATTTGCAGCTAATGGGCCGCTAGCAGGGGGTGTCAATCAACCCGATCATATTCGATCGGGTTGATTTCTGGTGATGTCTGTCCTCAGAGCAGGCAGACAGGTTATGGTGCAGCAGTCTTTAGACCGCTGCTTCATAACTTGTGTTTCCGGTGAGCCTGAAGGATCGCTGGAAACACGGGGCATCAAGCTCCGTACGGAGCTTGATAAATATGCCCCATGGTATCTAAGTCTAGATTACTATCTCTTTCTTTCCAAGGTAAAAATGTATTTGGTTCTTGGTTGGATTCGATTATTTCAACTATCACTGGGCGAAGGGAGTTTTTTTGCCTCAGGATAAAGATTTAAGGGTAAATCTAAAGCTTCTAATCATTTTCGTTCCGTTTGACAGAACAAGGAACAGAAAACCAATCCTTCCCCTAAAGACTCTGGTTCCAATTGGAAACCTTCTTCAAGTTGGAATAAATCCAAGCCTTTTAAGAAACCAAAGTCAGTCCCCAAGTCTGCATGAAGGTGCGGCCCTTGATCCAGTTCAGCTAGTGGGAGGCATATTGAAATTATTCCAAGACATTTGGGCAGATTCTGTTCAAAATCTTTGGATTCAGAGTATTGGCTCTCAAGGGTATCAAATAGGTTTAAGAGTAAGAACTCCTGTGAGAAGATTATTTCTTTCTCATGTTCCAGCAAATCCGGTGAAAGCTCAGGCTCAGGCTTTTCTGAAGTGTGTTTCAGATCTAGAGCTTTCAGGGGTAATAATACCAGTTCCATTTCAGGAACAGGGTCTGGGGTTTTATTCAAATCTATTCATTGTCCCAAAGAATTCATTCAGGCCAGTTCTTGAATCGTTTTGTAAGAGTCCCAATTTTCAAGATGGTGACTATAAGGACTATTCTGCCTTTTGTTCAGCAAGTTCATTATATGTCCACGATAGACTTACAGGATGCTTATCTTCACATTCCGATTCATCCAGACCACTATCGGTAATGCTTGTCTAGAAAAAAGAATCTCAGAAACCAATTTGTCGCTCTTCCATTTCGCCTAACAAGAGCTCCAAGGATCTTTTCAAAGGTTCTTGGTTCCCTTCTATCTGTAATCAGAGAACAGGGTATTGGGGTGTTTCCTTATTTGGATGATATCTTGGTACTAGCTCAGTCTTTACATTTAGCCAAATCTCACACAGATCAACTAGTGTTGTTTCTTCAAAGACATGGTTGGAGGATCAATTTACCAAAGAGTTTCTTGATTCCTCAGACAAGGGTCACCTTTTTAGTTTTCCAGATAGATTCAGTGTCCATGACTCTGTCCTTAACAGACAAGAGAAAAATGAAATTGGTTTCAGCTTGTCGAAACCTTCAGTCTCAATCATTCTCTTCAGTGGCTATGTGCATGGAAGTTTTAGGTCTCATGGCAGCAGCATTGGACGCAATCCCCTTTGCTCGTTTTCACATGAGACCTCTACAGCTTTGTATGCTGAATCAATGGTGCAGGGATTATACTCGGATATCACAATTGATATACTTAAATCCCAACATTCAACTCTCTCTAACTTGGTGAATAGACTATCATTGTTTAATTCAGGGGGCCGCTTTTCTTCATCCTACCTGGACTGTGATCGCAACAGATGCAAGTCTTTCAGGTTGCTGAGCTGTCTGGGGATCTCTGACAGCACAAGGGGTTTGGAAACCTCAATAGGCGAGGTTACCAATCAATATTTTGGAACTCCATGCTATTTTCAGGGCTCTTCAGGTTTGGCCTCTGTTGAAGAGAGAACCATTCATTTGTTTTCAGACAGACAATATCACAACTGTGGCATATGTCAATCATCAGGGTGGGACTCGCAGTCCCCTAACTATGAAAGAAGTATCTTGGATACTTTCTTAGGCAGAATCCAGCTCTTGTCTAATTTCTGCGGTGCATACCCCAAGAGTAGACAATTGGGAAGTGGATTATCTCAGCTGTCAGACCTTTCATCCTGGGAGTGGTCTCTCCATCCAGATTTATTTTGTCAGATTATACAGATGTGGGGTCTTCCAGAAATAGATCTGATGGCTTCTCATCTAAACAATAAACTTCCCAGGTACCTGTCCAGGTCCAGGGATCCTCAGGCAGAGATGGTGGATGCTTTAGCAGTTCCTTGGTTTTACCAACCTACTTATATCTTTCCGCCTCTAGTCCTTCTTCCAAGAGTGATCTCCAAGATCATAATGGAACAATCTTATGTGTTTCTGATAGCACCAGCATGGCCTCACAGGTTTTGGTATGCATATCTTGTTCGGATGTCCAGTTGCCAGACTTGGACAGTTCCTCTAAGACTAGACCTTCTGTCTCAAGGGCCGTTTTTCCATCAGGATCTCAAATCGTTAAATTTGAAGGTATGGAAATTGAACGCTTAGTCATAGAGGTTTCTCTGACTCAGTGATTAATACTATGCTACAGGCTTGTAAGTCTTCAAGGAAGATTTATTGTCGAGTTTGGAAGACCTATATTTCATGGTGTTCTTATAAATTCTCCTGGTATTCTTTTAGAATTCCTAGAATTTTACAGTTTCTTCAGCATGGTTTGGATAAAGGTTTGTCTGCAAGTACTTTAAAGGGACAAATCTCTGCTCTTTCTGTTTTATTTCATAGAAAGATGGCTAAGCTTCCTGATATTCACTGTTTTGTTCAGGCTTTGGTTCATATCAAGTATGTTATTAAATCAATCTCTCCTCCTTGGAGTCTTAATTTGGTTTTGAAGACTTTGCAGGCTCCTCCTTTTGTGCATATGCTTTCTTTGGATATTAAACTACTTTCTTGGAAAGTGTTGTTTCTTTTGGATATCTTTTCAGCTAGAAGAGTTTCCGAATTGTCTGCTCTCTTTTGTTAGTCTCCTTTTCTGATTTTTCAACAGGATAAGGCTGTTTTGCGGACTTTGTTTAAATTTCTTCCTAAGGTTGTGAATTCTAACAACATTAGTAGGGAAATTGTTGTTCCTTCCTTGTGTCCTAATCCCAAGAATGCTCTTGAAAGGTCTTTGCATTCTTTGGATGTTGCAAGAGCTTTGAAATATTATGTTGAAGCTACTAAATATTTCAGGAAGACTTCTAGTCTATTTGTTGAATTCTCTGGTTCTAGGAAAGGTCAGAAAGCTTCTGCCATTTCTTTGGCATCTTGGTTGAACTTTTGATTCATAGTCCCCACCTCAGATGATCACAGCTCATTCTACTAGATTAGTCTCCACTTTTTGGGCTTTTAAGAATGAAGTTTCAGTTGATCAGATTTGCAAAGCAGCAACTTGGTCTTCTTTGCATACATTTACTAAACTTTACCATTTTTATGTATTTGCTTCTTCTGAAGCAGTCTTTGGTAGAAAATATCTTCAGGAAGCTGTTTCAGTTTGATTCTATTGCTAATGTTTTAAGTTTTTTTCTTTCATTTTATGAGAAGAACATATTTTTTGTGGATTTCATTTTTTCAGCTGGAAATGGATGTTATTTTATCCCTCCCCCTCTAGTGACTCTTCTGTGGTCTTCCACATCTTGGGTATTTCTATCCCATACGTCACTAGCTCATGGACTCTTGCCAATTACATGAAAGAAAGCATAATTTATGTAAGAATTTGCCTGATAAATTCATTTCTTTCATATGGGCAAGAGTCCATGAGACCCACCCTTTTTCTGGTGGTTATGTTTTTTGTATAAAATCACAATTATATTTCCAGTTCCTCTCTTTTATATGCTTTTTTACTCCTTTTTCTATCACCCCACTACTTGGCTATTTGTTAAACTGAATTGTGGGTGTGGTGAGGGGTGTATTTATAGGTTTTGAGGTTTGGGAATCTTTGCCCCTCCTGGTAGGATTGTATATCCCATACGTCAATAGCTCATGGACTCTTGCCAATATGAAAGGAATGAATTTATCAGGTAAGTTCTTGCATAAATTATGCTTTAATGCAATTATGTTTCAATAGCCTAACCCCACCCACCATTTACCTTATTTGGAGGAGCCATTTTGGGCTTTAGTCTGAAGACAACAAGGCTAGCTAGCTACTGTCAAAAATTTAGTATAATTAATTTTGTAGTTGTTTTCTGATAAAGCCACTTGGAGACAGAAATGTAGCAGATTTTGCCTTGAAAGGTAAGCAAATTGTATTTTTAGTTCTGAGAATTAAAATAGCTCAATTTTCAAAGCTATGCAAAATTCATAAGAACATTTTATATAAAAAGCAGAATGGCACTGGAAAAACTCTCTCTCTTCTGCTTATTCCTTGCATTACAAATGTATGATACATTCCTGCCATTATTCTCTCCAATCAAAATGATTTTGCAACAATCGTTTCATCTATGTCTTACATTTCTAAGCGTCTCTTCTCCACGCTTAATATCTTCTTGTGCCCTCTCCTCCCATTACCACTTCTCCCACAGCACATTACTTCTCAATACATTTCAAAACTAAAATTGACTCCATCCAAAATAAAATATCCTCAACAACAATATTTACTCCTCACAGATCACTGCAAACTCTCACAATCGGCCTACCCAAAAACTCAGCGCCCTTATCACACTTTTTTGTTCTCATATAACCATCTTCTTGATCCTTTGCAATCTAGCTTTTGCCCCCAACACTCTATTGGTAATTACAGTTGCAAATTGACAAATTACCTATTTACTGCCAAATATGCTACTTTATGCTATTTCTTTTAGACCTATCTGTAGCCTTTAATGGTTTTTACCATCCACTGCTGCTTGAAACCCTTCAATCCTTGGGTATTTCTGACACAGCTCTACTATGGCTTCCTTCCTACATTTCTAAAAGTATGTTCAGTGTGTCCTTCACTGGCCCTTTCTTCTCCCCTCTACTCCTCTCTGTTGGGGTATCCCTCAAGGTACAGTTCTAGGTCCCCTTCCTTTTTCAGATCTACACATCTCTGGGCTCTTTAATCAGTCATGATGACACTTAAATCTTCCTTTCTACACCTGATTTTTTCTTCTTTGCTGCTGACTTGTGTGACCAGGCTGCCTATCTAATATCTTATCCTGGGTGGCTTCTCACTACCTAAAGCTCAACATCTCTAAGACTGAGCTATTTCTATTTCCTCCCTCTACAAAACTCTTTACCCAAATCTCACTTACTTGGACAACTCTGTCATCACCTCTACCCCTCAGGTCTGCTGCCTTGGGCTTATATTTGACTTGTAACTTTCTTTGCTCCCCACATTACGGGACCATGAAAAACATTTTTTTTTCTTTCATGATTCAGACAAAACATGGCATTTTTTTTTTTTTTTTTTTTTTAAAAGTTTTATTGAACACTAATAAAACAACAATACAGGTTACAGTATACGTAATAGAATACAAAATAATACAATACAATATAATAGTATAGTAGTGCGGGGAGTGATTCCGTATAAAGTGGAGTTAATCACGAATACAATCTGGTCCCCTTAATTATATCCACAGACATGACATAGTACATTCCTTTTGGTCACTTAGGTCAAATCTTGTATAATGGGTGGTAGTCTACTTCTCCCTCTGTCCTGGTGTGTTGGTGTGCGTTACTTTGGTCGTGTAGAGTGACAATATTCTTCCCACAGAAAGTTCATTGCTAAGAAATCATCTAATCTTTTTGTAATATGGTAGTGAAATTTTTCCATTGCTAACGTGGTGATTAACTAATGAGCGCCATTCCTGAACAGAGGGGGGTACTGTCGATTCCATTTTCTTGGTATTAACCTTCTGGCACAATTAAGTAGTATGAAATTAAGTCGCTGTCTCAGTTTACATTTAATTGTTGGTATGTTATTAAATAAAAATATGATAGGGTCTAAGGGTATCTCGATATGAATTACCTTTGTGATGGCCCTGTGAATGTCATTCCAAAATTGGCCAAGGTGTGGGCATGACCACCAGATATGCTGGTAATTTCCCTCTCCTCCACATGTTCTCCAACATCTATTATCTTTAATGCCATATATTGCAGCTATTTTAACTGGGGTCTTATACCATCTACATAACAGTTTTATATTTGATTCCAATTGCGCGGCTGATGAGGTGTGTGAGCACATGTTATTGAATATCCTTGCCCATTGTTTTGGGGTTATATGGATTTGAAGTTCTTCCGACCATTTGTCTGTGTAGGGTGGAAGGTCTTTGGAATGATATTCTAATAATAATTTATATATTGCCGAGAGTGATCCCTTTGAGTATGTCTCCATACTACATATTGACTCAAAGGGAGATAATGGTCTGTTAAAGTGGGTGCGTTTGATATGAGTGGTAAGATAGTGATTTAGTTGGAAATATCTGAACCATGCGTCAAAATAATTTCCAAATGCTTCTTGCAAAACATTCCTAGGTTTGAGGGATTTGTTGTCCATGGCAAAACTACATGGTATGGTGTCTCTCAATTTTAAGTCCCTTACGTATTGATTGATTTGGTACCCCTGAGCTTCAGGATTATATTTCAGAGGTGTTAAAGGGGAGGGTGTGCTCGAAATCAGTGGGAAGTTGATAAGACATGTGTCCCAAGTTTTAAATGTGAGCCTGGTGATTTCCGATGTATTGGAACTGATAGGTCTGTGAATGTGTGGTATCCAACAGCTTGCTCCTAGTTGTGCATTTTGTGCTAGGTCGTGTTCTAGTCCTACCCATTCCTTGTGAGTGCCATGTTTACACCAGTCTATTATTCGTGTTAATGTACATGCTATAGAATAGTAGTGTATATTTGGCATACCCAACCCTCCTTGGGATTTAGTACGATAAATTACGTTTTTAAAAAAAACCATGGCATTTTAAACTACTTTGCAGTTTACTTTTAGTATCTAGGGTGCTTCATTATCTTGGTATCCTTAGTTGAAAAGCATACATAGGTAGGCTCAGGAGCAGCAATGCATTAACGGGATCAAGCTGCTGATTGGTGGCTTTACATAAATGCCTCTTTAATGATTTACCAGATGTGCTCAGCTAGCTCCCAGTAGTGCATAGCTGATCATTCAAAAAGAATACTAAATGAATGATCTAAATTTGATAGTAGAAGAAAATTAGAAAGTTGTTGAAAACCACATGCTCTATTTGATTCACTAAATAATATGTTTGGGTTTCATGTCTCTTTACGTTCTTTGCTTACTCCTGCTGCTTCCACCTATAAAATATTTCTAAAATGCACCACTTCCTCCCTCAAGGCAACACCAAGTCTCTGCAGGGAGAGCAAAAATACCCAGTATGATCCCAGGGTTAAATACATAAGAATTTGTTTGCTCTCCCTGAACAGTCTGATAAGCTGACTCTCTCCTCCCATCTGTTTCCACTTTACATTCTGAGCTTCAAAACAAGTTGGCATCTGTGGCAGAAGGCCTTGGTCCATAGGAAACAGACGTGTAGATTATACGAGTTTTGTTGGTAAAGATGTGCCTTGCTAACGCTCAGTTCCAGCTCACCGCTCACCTACAAACAGCGCTGGTATTACAGGTTTTTTTCAACCCGGCGTTAGCCTCTAAAAAGTGAGCGTAGAGCAAAATTTTGCTCCACATCTCACCTCAATACCAGCGCTGCTTATGGTATGGGTAAGATGGCTAAAAGTGCTCGTGCACGATTTCCCCATAGGAAACAATGGGGCTGAGCCGGCTGAAAAAAAACCTAACACCTGCAAAAAAGCAGCGTTCAGCTCCTAACGCAGCCCCATTGTTTCCTATGGGAAAATACATTTTACGTCTACCCCTAACACCCTAACATGAACCCCTAGTCAAAACACCCCTAATCTTACACTTATTAACCCCTAATCTGCCGCCCCCGACATCGTCGCCACCTGCATTATATTATTAACCACTAATCTGCAGCTCCGGACACCGCCGCCACCTACATTATACTAATGAACCCCTAATCTGCTGCCCCTAACATCCCCGCCACCTACATTATATTTATTAACCCCTAATCTGCTGCCCCCAACGTCGCCGCAACCAAACTACAATTATTAACCCCTTATCTGCTGCCCCCCAACGTCGCCGCCACTATAATAAATATATTAACCCCTAAACCTAAGTCTAACCTTAATCCTAACACCCCCTAACTTAAATCTAATTTAAAATAATCTTAATAAAATTACTACAATTAAATAAATTAATCCTATTTAAAACTAAATACTTACCTGTAAAATAAACCCTAAGATAGCTACAATATAACTAATAGTTACATTGTAGCTATCTCAGGATTTATTTTTATTTTACAGGCAACTTTATATTTATTTTAACTAGGTACAATAGTTATTAAATAGTTATTAACTATTTAATAACTACCTAGCTAAAATAAATACAAATTTACCTGTAAAATAAACCCTAACCTAAGTTACAATTACACCTAACACTACACTCTAATTAAATCAATTCCCTAAACTAACTACAATTAATTACAATTAAATTAAATAAACTAAAGTACGAAAAACAACAAACACTAAATTACAGAAAATAAAAAAATAATTACAATTTTTTAAAACTAATTACACCTACTCGAATCCCCCTAATAAAATAAAAAATACCCCCAAAATAATAAAATTCCCTACCCTATACTAAATTACAAATAGCCCTTAAAAGGGCTTTTTGCAGGACATTGCCCCAAAGTAATCAGCTCTTTAACCTGTAAACAAAAATACAATACCCCCCCCAACATTAAAACCCACCACCCACACACCCAACCCTACTCTAAAACCCACCCAATCACCCCTTAATAAAACCTAACACTAACCCCTTGAAGATCACCCTACCTTGAGATGTCTTCACCCAGCCGGGCACAAGTGGTCATCCAGACGACCAGAAGTCTTCATCCATGCAGCATCTTCTATCTTCATCCATCCGGAGCGGAGCGGGTCCATCTTGAAGCCAGCCAATGCGGAGCATCCATCCAGACCGACGACTACCCGACGAATGACGGTTCCTTTAAATGACGTCATCCAAGATGGTGTCCCTTGAATTCCGATTGGCTGGTAGGATTCTATCAGCCAATCGGAATTAAGGTAGGAAAAATCATATTGGCTGATGCAATCAGCCAATAGAATTGAAGTTCAATCCAATAGGATGGATGGATACTCCGCGTCGACTGGCTTCAATCGATGGACACGCTCCACTCCGGATAGATGAAGATAGAAGATGCCGCATGGATGAAGACTTCTGGCCGTCTGGATGTCCTCTTCTGCCCGGATCGGATGAAGACTTCTGGCCGTCTGGAGGTCCTCTTCTGCCCGGATCGGATGAAGACTTCTGCCCCTCTGGAGGACCACTTGTGCCCGGCTGGGTGAAGACGTCTCCAAGGTAGGGTGATCTTCAAGGGTTTAGTGTTAGGTTTTATTAAGGGGGATTTGGTAGGTTTTAGAGTAGGGTTGGGTGTGTGGGTGGTGGGTTTTAATGTTGGGGGTATTGTATTTTTTTTTTACAGGTTAAAGAGCTGATTACTTTGGGGCAATGCCCCGCAAAAGGCCCTTTTACGGGGCTATTTGTAATTTAGTATAGGATAGGGAATTTTATTATTTTAGGGGGCTTTTTTATTTTTATTAGGGGGATTAGATTAGGTGTAATTAGCTTAAAAAAATGTAATTATGATTTATTATTTCTTGTAATTTTTGTGGGGGTTTTTTTCTCCGTAATTTAGTTTATTTAATTTAATTGTAATTAATTGTAGTTAGTTTAGGGAATTGATTTAATTAGAGTGTAGTGTTAGGTGTGATTGTGAACTTAGGTTCAGGGTTTATTTACAGGTGAACTATTGTATTTATTTAGCTACGGTAGTTAATAAATAGTTAATAACTATTTAATAACTATTGTACCTAGTTAAAATAAATACAAACTTGCCTGTAAAATAAAAATAAACCCTAAGCTAGCTACAATGTAAATATTAGTTATATTGTAGCTAGCTTAGGGTTTATTTTACAGGTAAGTATTTAGCTTTAAATAGGAATAATTTAGGTAATAATAGTAAATTTATTTTGTTTTATTTAAATTATATTTAAGTTAGGGGTGTTAGTGTTAGGGTTAGACTTAGGTTTAGGGGTTAATAAATTTAGTATAGTGGCGGCGACGTTGGGGGTGGCAGATTAGAGGTAAAGAAATGTAGGTAGGTTTCGGCGATGTTAGGGACGGCAGAGTAGATGTTAATAATATTTAATTAGTGTTTGCGAGGCGGGAGTGCAGTGGTTTAGGGGTTAATACATTTATTTAAGTGGCAGCGATGTCCGGTCGGCAGATTAGGGGTTAAAAACTTTATTTAAGTGTTTGCGATGTAAGGGGGGGGCTCAGTTTAGGGGTTAATAGGTAGTTTATGGGTGTTAGTGTACTTTTTAGCACTTTAGTTAAGAGTTTTATGTTACGGCATTAGCCCATAAAACTCTTAACTACTGACTTTTAAATGCGTTAGGAGTCTTGACAGGAGAGGGTGTACCGCTCACTTTTTCCAAGACTCGTAATACCGGCGTTAGGCAAATCCCATTAAAAAGATAGGATACGCAATTGACGTAAGGGGATTTGCGGTATGTTAAAATCGCTGAAAAAAAGTGAGCGGTACACCTGTACCTGTCAGACTCGTAATACCAGCGGGCATTAAAAAGCAGCGTTGGGACCTCTCAACGCTGCTTTTTAAGGCTAGCGCTAGACTCGTAATCTAGGCGAGAGTGTGCACAGAAACTATTCTGTAGCTTTAACGTTTCTATAAGGATTAGCACTCTTTTTATCACATTCAGATATCCACCATTATAGATGATGCTAAAAAGGGACAAGCTAAGTTTAAACAGCCTTAAATTTACTTTTATCATCAAATTTGCTTTATTCTCTTGGTGTTCTTTGTTGAAAGCTAAAACTAGGTATGTTTAAATGCTAATTACTAAGCGCTTGAAAGCTGCATCTTATCTCAGTGCATTTTGACAGTTTTTCACAATTAGACACTGCTAGTTCATGTGCCATATAGATAATAATGTGCTCACTCCAGTGGAGGTATTAATGTGTCAGCACTGATTGGCTAAAATACAAGTCTGTCAAAAGAACTGAGATAAGGGGGCAGTCTGCAGAGACTTAAATACAAGGTAATCACAGACATAAAAGCATATTACAGGGACAGTCTACTCCGGAATTTTTATTGTTTAAGAAGATAGAAAAACTTTTTATTACCCATTCCCCAATTTTGGATAACCAACAAGGTTACATTATAATTTTTTACCTCCGTGATTTTTTTGTATATAAGCCTCTGTAGACTGCCCCTATTTAGGTTCTTTTGACAGACATGCATTTTAGACTCCTAGGTAACTGCACTGGAGTGAACAAAATATTATCTATTAATTAGCATATAAGCCTACCTAGGTTTAGCTTCCAACAAAGAATATTAAAAGAAAAAAGCAAATTTGATTATAAAAGTAATATGGAAAGTTGTTTAAAATTGCACGCCCTTTCTGAATCATGACATTTTAATTTTGACTTAGACTGTCCCTTTTAAATATAACAGTGTTGGTTGTGCAAAAACTGAGGAATGGGTAATAAAAGGATTATCTATCTTTTAAACAAAAGTCTGGAGTAGAATGTCCCTTTAACCAATGTAATTGAAATTTGGAAGTTTTGTAGTCACTGGTAATAGCTACAAAACTGACAAATTTCAGCACAGTTACATTTCTTGTTTCAAAGTTATCAGACTAAAAAATTTAATTTAAACAAACTTTAGATATTTATGACAAGATTGATATTTACCTTTTTAGTAGTTCTTTCAACTATAAAGGCTACTTCACTAAATCAAATAAACTTTAGAATATATTATTTAAATTAAACCTTCACTGTATAATACCCCATAATTCTTCTGCTTCATAACATAACCTAAAGCCACAGGATATAACTTCCAAACTGAATTAGAATTCCATGATTTCATAGCTCTTGTTAATTTTAAGAATATATGTAAATCAACAATTACATCTTAAATACATCACTAACATGCATGAAATCCATACTATCCATTTGCAGTGTCAGTAAAGCCTACTTTCATCTCATAAATCATTGGTATAATTCAATTAACCCTAGTAGTCCATAAATCTTTAAAAAACAGTTCAGTTTCTTGGATGTAATTGATACTATATTTCATACATTAAAATTGCAAATACAGTTCATTCATCAATAATAATTGATAATGTATTTCATTTATAAATATTTAAACATTTCTTTGAATAGTTCATGATTCCACAGTAAAACTAAAATTATTCTCAGTACTTTTTAGCCAAATCACTGAACCTAGTGCAGCGATGGGTAGCAGATTGAAATATATATGTATACATATACATATATATTTATTTATTTATACGTGTGCATACACATATTAACATATAAATATATGTATATAAGCATATACATATATAAGAGAACACACAGTGCCATTGTATTCTAATACAACATGCAGTAAAAAAAATACTAGCATCTTTTATTTATTTTTTTATTTTACAAAATGCACTACACATTTTATTTTGGGGGCAATTGGGGCACATTTAGAAAATTAACCTGAGATCTGAAATCTGTTTAATTTTTAGAGCGCAAATTGCTACAGCTTACGGTAGCAATAACCGTATTGCGGGCGATAAGTGCTCCACTTGTAATCTAACCCTATATCTTTCAAATTGTAATACTTGTTTTATTTAGCGCGGTTGTGACATCTATTGAAAGTATAGGTTGCACTCGAGCGAAGTTGGCCGCTCTTACCCTTCTCTGGTTAATGAGCTCTACCATGGGTTTGTAATATCAAGTCGCACATTCATGTTAACTCAGTCCAGCAATATTGAGTTCTGTGCTATAATTAGCGTGCCACTTATAAACTGTCCCTATATGTGGAGTGTAGCCCTGGGATCTATAGGCTGACCATATTGCCGCTTTAAAAAGGGACACATATGAAAAATACATATGTCAGGGCTGTTTTCAGGGCTGTTTAAAGAAATGGTTTTATATAAGAACCCTCACATATGTATTTTTCATATGTGTTCCTTCTTAAAGCGGCAATATGGTAAGCCTAGGGATCTATGAAGAAGGGTCAGGATTAACTCGGCTCTCCAGCAGGCTAATTTTAAAGGAAACAAATAAATACAGACAAATTTAGTCAGTAATTCTTCCTTTTCTTTTAATTAGTGCATTTGTTTGGATATTTGTTTCGTGAAAATTAATGTTTTTGTTACGAATTTGCATCCATAACGAAATGAATGCTAAAGCCTAGTGTGAACTCTTGTATAGACAAAAGTCTGTGAAGTAATATGGATTTTTTTTAACCCCCTTAATGACAGCCAGCGTACTCTCTGAGGCATGCTGAAATAGCATGGTCTCAACACTGTTGGTAAGACCTGCACTGTCACAGCCTTAGAAGTCCCCTTGAAACAGTCAACATACAGGGTATATTGCTGCTGTTAAGAGGTTAAAACTGCATGCTGTGTTTAGATTATGAAATTACATTTTTAGTGTCCCTTTTAAGATTCCAATAAACAATCTAATCACTCCTTATGTTGCTTCTCCCTTTAATGCCCTGAGTAAAAGAAGGTCTGCCTGGTTTTATCATTTAAAAAGAAACCAGTGCCATTAATCGTATATGGGGTTACATCATGTGTATAGAATGGCATCACAAAATGTTTATAACTGGGTAGGAATTTTTCGATTAAGTAAATATTTAAATTTATTTTATTTCTTTTCTCAGCTATGTAGGAGTTAACTGTTAGGAGGGAAGACCCTTTTATGGTTAACATACGAAGAATTACCCAAACCAGAGCTCTGAAGCCTTGAAAGGCAGAGTTAAATATGTCAAATGTTATGGGGCATGAAGTGATCAAATGAAGAGAATATTGTGCTTGTTATATGTAACAGAGTAAAGGCTGTGACACACTGCAAACTGAGCGGTGCGCAGCATGTGGATGCAGCTGTGCGCGCTCAGTGTATCCTGCCTTTTCATCTCTGAGCACTCTGCTGCATCAGGTCGCGTAGCTAAGCTCTCAGAGATGAAATAATTGAACTTCAGAAGCGATGCGATGCGGTGCGAAGCAGCTGCTTCACCTCGCGCCGCATCGCTTGCAGTGTGTCACAGCCTTAATATGTAATTATAGATTAGTAGAGTGAAATGTTAGACAAGAGGTACTGACTGATTTACAAATCCCTTACACTGAACTCATTTAAAAAATAAATAAATAAAACAGCTGCTCAATATGTTTGCTCCCTCGGCTTCCATGGGTAATAAAATGCATTTGTCTTATGTTCATGAATGGTTTTATAGCCCAATTCTTTTTTTTCTGTTTGGAAATATGCTGTTCTTTGTTTTCAAGATACCTAGGTAGACATTGGTAGCTACACAGGCATTGTCAAGCATTAGGGATAGTGAGTTATTCAGAGATAGAACTAGTAAAGTAACATTACCTGTCAAACCATTCCTTTTAGTGTAGCCTTCTCTGGGACCTCCTCTGCCTCGTCACCACTTTCTGTTGGGGTACCGCAAGGCTCTGTCCTCAGTCCCCTTCTCTTCTCAATCTACACATAATCATTAGGTTCCCTAATAAAGTCCCATGGATTCCAATATCATTTGTTTGCCGACGACACCCAAATCTACTTCTCTGCACCAGACCTAACTGTCTTTCTCACATTTCTTCCTGGATGTCCTCTCACTACCTCAAGCTAAATCTCTCCAAAACTGAGCTCCTTATTTTCCCCCCTTCTCCCAAAATCTCTACCCCCAATCTCTCTATAACTGTCGACAACTCCCACATGCCCGATGTCTTGGGGTCACACTTGACTCAGATCTTTCTTTCACTCCTCACATTCAGTCCTTGGCTAAATCCTGCCGCTTCCACCTTTAAAAACGGAGGGGCAGAGCCAACTCTTGAAGTGGCAGGACGCATCTTGGTGAAGCTTCTGAACATAATAGAACGCTTTGAATTATTTGAGATTAGTGAGTAAAATTTAATGCAACAAAAGCTTTATAGTTGGAAGCAGAACTATCGCACATATTTCGATTGAAGTTCAGAGGCGGAAATTTGACTGCTATCCTGACTCTTCAAGAACGCCACACACAACTTTGGGCCTTGGTCATTTCTTACATTTGAGAACCCTGTGGCTGAGGCTGCCACACATATAACCCCCCCCCCTTAGTGATCTGGGTTAGGAAGTATGGAGATACTTATTTATTCATCAAGCGAAAAGCAGTGTTTGTAGATATTTAGCTATGATTAGCCCACTCACCTCGTGTTTGCTGTAAGAGCCCATCATGGAGTTAAACATGTATGCTCTGACTAGACTATATAGCCTACTGGATTCCTTTCAAGCTATATTGGAAGACACGCTCAAGGTGGCATTTCAGTCCACAGATAATCCTAATATGACGCTGATTCTTCAACCTAATTCCACTATGTTGAAGCAGGGTGGTGGCAGTGTTTTGGGACCCCGGCGCTCACTACATACCTCTTGCACACCTCAGAATGATCAGGAGCTTGGTCGCTTTACAGTGGAGGGGATGTGGAGGTTTGATGCATCAGTGGATACCGGCTGTGGCTTTGAGATGGAGACCAGGAGCGGCATGAAGGCCATTGCTGACATGGAGGAAGCCTGCGGTGTGGGCGGAGCAACATGCTGTGAGATAACGGAGCGGCACCAGACAGTAGTGGATCTGATATGCACAGGGACCGCAACACGATACACCTTTGCATTGTATGGGTATATTGCTCTTGACTTTCCAGTTAATATGATCAGTCAGCTTCTTTTCCAGTTTTTATGGGAACATCAGCAGATATGGCAAAGTGTGGGGCTTGTTAAGTCTGGGGTGGGATGATTTGCTCACTAGGCCCAACATAGCGCCTAAACGATGGTGCAGGATGTTATAAATGTTATCAGTCTGCAGTTTGTGTCAAGCACTATTCTATCCTCTCCAGACTATATCACGGAAGAGACTTTTACAGGAGTTTTTCTTTATCACAAGTTCATTGTTTATTATATGTTGATGTTTGTCTCCACATTTGACCACTATATTTGTGTCTTTATTGGGGAATCATTTACATACACCTTAAGAAATTATATACACCAGTTGGGAAATAAGTTTCTTGATAGTCATCGCTAATGGCTTTCAGAGAATACATCTGTAGACCCCACTAACATGATTGTTACCATTCTATTTTCTCTGAGACCAGAGTAACAACATTAAGTATCATAGCCACCCTATTGTGTTAGAATTGAATGGGATTATCTGAACCCTAAGGTTACCCTCTCTACCTAATTCATCCACTTTGCTGTGCTGTCAGTGGCCGATTTAGCATGGCACTTGTATTCTTTGTTTGAGAGGAGTTTAATTTGAGCTATTAAGGGAGTCTAACACTTCTTGTATTATATGACTTAATATTGGTTGGGATACTACCCTGCTCTGATGCCTGGTCAAGGTATAAACATCATTGGGAAACTTTATAGTCCTATTAATCCCCATGAGTGTTGCTTGAACTCCTTCATATAGCACCTATTGAACCCACCCCGAAATTAGCTTAAACTTGAGGAGGGTTTGTTATTATATTATTATGTCTGGTTCCCTCCTAAGCCCAAATTATCTCACTCAGTTGACTTATTTGGGCTTGTTAAATTATACTGTACTTATAGTTTAAACATTGCTTACTAGCTATTCATATTTCATTTATAATGTGACCTTTGAGAAGCCATAGACTGTACAAGAGCACGTAATAACCCCTAATATTTTGCTTAATTGGAAGTGACCTCTATGCAGCTGTTATTAACTCTACATGGGGTTTTAGTTATAGTGAATTATACTAATATCTGTATGGGTAACAGGCTGATTCATGTTCTAGAGCTTCTATTGGTATATAAAGACCCAAAAGTGGTCTTGCATCTTCTACCTTCTGTTGATTTATTCCCATAAGTGATCAGGGGTCCAAGAGTGGCCCAGTATGTTTAGGTATATTTAAAAAAGAAAATGAGGTTTCAGATAATATCTTGCTATAATTTTGATTGCATTAAATCTAATTTTCATATGTACTAGACTATAGCTATGTAGCCTGTATACAATATCCTTTTCCAATTTTCATATGTACTAGACTATACGTTTTTAACTTGTATACAATATTTCTCTCTTTTACTCTGTATGTTCAAGAACCTCAATAAAAAAAAAAAAAAAAAATCTTTACATTAGACATCCTTTCCCGCCTCTATTACTGCAACTCTGTCCTCTCTGGTCTCCCCAGGTGCTGCCTAGCTCCTTTACAATCCATAATGAATGCCTCGGCCAGGCTCATCTTCCTTACACTCTTCATCTGCTGCACCTCTCTGCCAATGCTTTCACTGGCTTCCTTTTGCCTCCAGGATTAAAGGACCAGTAAACACAATAGAGTTGCATAATCAACAAACGCAAGATAACAAGACAATACAATAGCATTTACTCTGAATTTCAAATGAGTAGTAGAATATTTTCTAACAGATTTCAAAGTTATGTATATTTCCCCTCCCCCTGTACCATATGATAGCAATCAGCCAATCACAAATGCATATACATATAGTCTGAGTTCTTGCACATGCTCAGTAGGAGCTGGTGACTCAAAAAGTGTAAATATAAAAGACTGTGCACATTTTTTTTTAATGGAAGTAAATTGGAAAGTTGTTTAAAATTACATGCTGTATCTGAATCATGAAAATGTAATAAAACCTGAGTGTCCCTTTAAACACAAAATTCTCACTCTGACATACAAAGCCCTGCACTGCTCCCCCCTATATCTCAAACCTTGTCTCCAGATACTCTCCCTCCTGTCCACTGCTTATGACCTCCTACTCTCCTCTTCTCTTGTTACCTCCTCACACTCCCGCTTACAGGACTTCTCCAGACTGACTCCCATCTTGTGGAACTCTCTGCCTCACTCCACAAGACTCTCCCCTAGTTTTGAAAACTTCAAGCGCTCCCTAAAGACTCTACTGTTCATGGATGCATACAACCTACACTAACCTTTCTTTATACCGTTTTCTCTCCTCCATTGCTATCCCCTTGAACCCCCTTAGCATGTAAGCCTAAGAGCCATGCTGTTTGTAGATCACCTTCTTTAGAGCTGACTACAACAGTGCGACTCTTGGCAGGGCCCTCTACCTGTCTGATCCCTATAAATGTTTCCTTGTATTCCGCCTATGTTTATAGTGCTTCGGAATCTACAAATAACTGATGATGTGAATAATAATAATTATTAAACATTGTCTACGAACATGGAAATGATAGGATTCTCTATAAACAGAATCAGTGCTTCATTAAACTTATCAAACCCATGCTGCCATTTAGTCTGTTTATCTCCATGTATGGCCCTTTTTGTTAAAAAATTGTAGCTTATCAACAAATACTTTTTTCTGGCTAATCCTAACAATGATCTTTATTTTGGCTGGATATTTCCAATTTTGTCATTTTTTTCCCATCATTTAGGGTGTGATTCTGGGCTTGGACATGCACTAGCTAAGCACTTGGATGAACTAGGTGTTCTTGTGTTTGCTGGTGTTTTGGATAAGAAAGGGCCGGGTGCTGAAGCACTAAAAAGGATTTGTTCACCGCGACTTTCGCTTATCCAACTTGATGTCACAAATGTTGAAGAGATAAAAAAAGCCTACACTAATGTCAAGAGCCGGGTGCAAGATGCAGGTACTGCCATTTCAAGTTATAGCTTGTAGAATACAGTGTTCTTTCCTGCTTTTTTTATAAATGATTACCAGCCTTCTGCTGCGACACATGGACCTACATGTGAATTAAACTGGCATATGTTTACTTACATAGTTAAAGGTGCAGTGACCACCTTGAGTATGTTTATATAAAATCTTTAGTTGTGCATAATGAAACAACTTTGCAATATTTTGGCTATGAAAAGTGAGCAATTTCTGATTCTCAGAACTTAAACGGCACCCTATTGGCCTTGCTTCAAATCTGTCCCTAATTGGCATTATCAGATAACAATTGCAAAACAATGCATTTTATACTAAATGTATCACAATTGCTATACTTGTTCTCTGTGGACTAAAGCCCAGATTGGCTCCTGTAAATGGTGGGCGGCGTTTGACTATTGAACAATAATTACCTTAAAAAGTATGCTAATTTGTTTTAAAAAGTTAAGACTTGACTGATATGTTATTCTACATCAACACAACAGAAATGTCTTGTAATTACAAAGTGTTTTCTTCCCCTTTAAGTTTTTTTAAGTTATTTGGCCACAAAGGCCAAGATGCATCATTGTAAAGTGATACTCTTCTGTTGGAGTTTCTGTGCTTTTGAAAGATCACTAACTTCTCATTGTACTAGTTTGTTTTCTGGAAACAAAATATAGTATGAAATACTACTGATTAGCAAGAGGATATGTTGTACCCATAAAAATCAGTGGTCTAGTTTAAAAACAGAAAACAAAACAGCATACAAAGGGTTATGTATATCCCAGAAAAGATTAAGCATATAAAATGGCTTGTGAAAACGGACATTTAAGGCAAGAAACCAAAATCTGAAACCTGTTAATTTCATGTTAAAAGAAATTATTGTGTTTAAAAACCTTAGCTTTCCCACATCCTCATATAAACATAGGGATACCCAAAATATGGGAGAAATAGTGATTCTTGCTGTTACAATTATCCAAATGTATTCTACTCCCTGTGTATTCTTACTAATTTGACACTGTAGAAGAAATGCCCATTTTGAGAGAGCTTAAATGTACATTTAATATAAAAAAAGCAGTATATGTATCCTGCATGCACTGACTGCAGTGAGACCTGAGCTAAGCTAAAAAGGGTTCAATTTACCAAGATTTAAAGGGACATGAAACCCAAAAAATGTATTTTATGATTCAGATAGAGCATGCAATATTAAACCACTTTCCAATTTGCTTCTATTTTAATTTTTACTTTATTCTCTTGGTGTTCTTTATTGAAGGAGCAACAATGTATTACTGGGAGCTAGCAGAACACACTGGTAAACCTATAAGAGGTATATATGTGCAACCACCAATCAGCAGCTAGCTCCCATATCCTGAGTCTACCTAGGTATTCTTTTCCACAAAGAAAATTAAGACAATTACATAATAGAAGTAAATTGTAAAGTTGTTTAAAATGGTATTCTCTGTCTGAATCATGAAATAAACATTTTGGGTTTCATGTCCCTTTAAAGATCGAAATGAGTTATATACACTCATAAAAACACACACGTTCATCCCAATGAACCAATTGCATATATATCTATTTAATGTTTTTTCATTATGTTCATCTGTTTCTCTTATATGTTTATTTGCAGAGAATTCTGTATAAAAGACAGCAAAGTCAACTGATATCTGTCCTAAATCTTAACACTGCTAAATATCTTTAAACTGAAATAGCGTTTTCTATTTTGTAATAGCAGTAGTATATGTATAGGCATTTTTACCCTCTGTTTCAAATGTGGAGCATAAGTTAAAATGGGGACAATACACTTTATTAAAGTGTCTTTCATGCATTTATTGCTGTTTATTTAAATAATTAATTACTCAAGCATATGGGACCTTTTAGGGCATATTATGTTATTTATTTTCAACCCTTTCTTCTGACGTACTCTTCCATATATTTACATATATATATATATATATATATATATATATATATATATATATATATATATATATATATATACATACATACATACATAAAAGCGCACATTCACAATCACTTTATCTATTTCTAAATCTTATTTTTCATTGTATATTCTAATGTAAACTAAATATTAATGTTGTATTTTCCTCTAGGTTTGTGGGGCATTGTGCATAATGCAGGGGTCCTTGGCTATGTTACAGATGGAGAATTGCTTCCCATAAATGTTTACAGGCAGTGCATGGAGGTGAACTTCTTTGGTGCTGTTCAAATCACAAAAATGTTTATATCATTAGTCCGGAAAGCCAAAGGGAGATTAATTAGCATTTCCAGTATGGCAGGTAAGATTTTCAATGAAAAAAGCACATAATAGATCAACTGCCAAAGACAATGTAAACAAATAAAAAAAAATTGTGGCTTTCTTAGACCAGTGATATTTTCTATTATCATAGACACTTTACAAGATAAATTTAATGAGATGCCAGCAACAAATTACAGAAATTAGTATGTTTAATGAAGCAGAGATAAAACTTCCTTTCTTCCTATAATACATTTGTCTGAAATGGTTGTAAAACATTAGAGACATGGTAAACGGTACACAAATGGTTAAACCATTGCATAGCTGTAAAGATCTGACTAGAAAATATTGCCTGAACACCTCTATGAAAAAAAGGAATATTTTACCTCAACAATTCCTTAGTAACCACATCCCATTGTAAAGGTACTTTAACCAACCAATTAGGATGTCAGTCCTTGGACTGGCATGTACAGACATAGGGCAAGATTTATGGCAGGGAGAATGCAACTGATATTTATGAAGGAGCGGTTTAAAGCACAGATGAAGCTAATTGGCTGTTTGTGTTTGGGTTTTTTCAACATGCCATTGACAGTAGCTGAAGGATAACTGTTCACACTGCACTTACTATTGTAAGCTGAAGAAGTTTTGAGGTAAATATCTTTTTTTTTATAAAACTGCTCAGGTGATATTTCTTGTCAGCATTTTACAGTAATGCTGCATCACTTTCAAATGATTTAGCATATACATATTATGTTTTTTTCCCCCTATTTATTATTTTTATTACATTTTGAATAAAAGATAAACAACAGAAATAATAAGAAATAAAGCATATTACAAAAATATTACAATCAAGGTAATTGAAGTATTAGCATGAACTGAGTAGTGTAGTCTTTAGAGATTTTACACCCACCTATAAGGAGAGCACAGAGCTACGGCAATCAAATTGGGATGTTGAAGGTTTCTAGATATAACTTGCAATAGGTTACTTAGATACATTACTCAGTATTTGATAAATAAATATGTATATATTTGTATTATGACCCTGGGGAAATCTCCCTAAGAGTGATGGGGGAATCTAGACATTGTCTGGTATTTGGGCACTGGGCTGCCCTTACTAGGTCGGTAAACTTATTTTTTGTAAAAAGAACAATTGAGCTAAAAGAGGCTGCACTTAGGAGGTGACTCACCATAGAACAAACTACTGGGCTGTTGTTCGTCCCTGGTAGAACACCTCTCTTTCTGTATTCAAAGAAATAAGGAGAAAAAGAAGAAAGAGAAAAATTAAAATTAAAGAGAGAGGAAAACTATTTAACAGTTCTATACAAAAGTAACATATCTAAATATTTAAATAACTAAGCAGTATATTCATCCCAATAGGATTGCAGTACCTTGGGTTGAAAGCTGAATCGATTACAAACAGGGAAAGAGCAGTGGTATTGATATGACTCCCCTGGTCAACACCCCCTTTTTAATTTACCTTCTAAAGGTATATTTATGTTTTTAGAAATTAACCATTGTGTCCAATAAAGCTCGATATCTAAAAAAATAAATGAATTTTCCTTTCAATTTGTAATGAGCTTTTTCTAAGTTAAGAGTATACCAGGTTAACCCATTCTGAGAAAAAGGGTATTTCTGTTTTTGTTTAACACAGTTTGACATTAATTTAAAGAGTGTCGGTTTTAGTTTACAAATAATCCGAATATTGACATGCATGAGGATTATTATGTCACTTTGTATTGGGAGTACAAGTCCTTATTGCTTAGCGTCTATCACTGAGGAGTTTATGCATAGCCAGGAATATCTTACTCCAAGTCTTGTCTTGAATAGACATATTCAAATCTCTTTCCCATTTCGTTATATAAGGATTATTGGGATACCATTTTAATGTTAAAAATTTATAGCAGATTGACAGAATTCCATGAGCAGGGAAATTGTTAATGAGTCTCAAAGGCAATTAAGCATCTACCTTACTTTTTTAGTGGATGTGTTGTTAGAAAATTCCGCATTTGAAAATATGATAACCAATTATTAAAACGGAAGGGAAAGTCATTCCTAAGGGAATTGAAATCCCTTAAAACTTCACAAAAAATGAGGCAGATTGGTAAATTGGGTATTTATGTCTGATTAATATTCAATACTTTACAGCTGTTTCTGGTAACTAGTGAGTTAATATCTTTACATAAGAGCTACAGATTTGTATTTCTTTCTTTTTATAAAATGTGGTGTAAAGATGACAAATATGTGGTTAAAGATGAGTTATTTTCCTCCCCACAGTATTTTTATTTTGCTCATATGCACAGCTGCTGTATTCTTTTAATTCTCTTATTTACTGCCCAAAGCAAATAATTGATATGGTGGTAGACACAGTGGTTGGAATTGGATGAGCAATAAAGCATGTTTCTTAAGCTTTGTCAAAATATTTTCTAACAAAGAAAAATGTTTTAACTACACTATTAGGTCAATATAACAGTCTAGCAATAAGTTAAAAGCTGCAATTTTAATAACAAATACAACTTTTATTTGTGTAACATTGTAACTATAATGTATTGTCCTATGAAGAATAATCTTCAAATCATAGGATAACAGGCTATGTAAAGGGACAGATTAGTCAAAATGAAACACTCATGATTCAGATAGGGCATGCAATTTTTAACAACTTTCCAATTTACTTTTAACAAATTTGCTTTGTTCTCTTGGTATTTTTTTATTGAAAGCCTACTACAACAATATTACAATCAAGGTAATTGATTTATAAGCATGAACTGAGTAAGAAGTGTAGTCTTTAGAGGTTTTACATCCACCTATAAGGATAATTGCTAATTGCTAAGCCCTTGAAGTCTGCTTTTAATCTAAGAGCATTTTGACAGTTTTTTTTACAGCCAGACAGAGCTAGTCCATGTGTGCAATATAGATAACATTGTGTTCACTCCTGTGAAGTTACCTAGGAGTCAGCACTGATTGGCTAAAGAACTGAAATAAGGGGGCAGTAAGCAGAGGCTTAGATACAAGGTAATCACAGAGTTAAAAATTATATTAGTATAACTGTGTTGGTTATGCAAGACTGGGGAATGGTTAATAAAGGGATTATCTATCGTTTTTTAACAATAAAAATTCTGGAGTAGACTGCTCGTATATATGTCATGCAGTATGAAGCCGATTGTACCGCAACACACACACACACACACTATATATATATATATATATTAAGGGCGTATTTAGGATTTGTGCTGCCCTAGGCACTCAAAATTCTGCTGCCCCCCCCCCAAAAAAAAATGAAAAGGTTTTAGGCATTTTTTCCCCTTAATATTTTTTGGGTCAGTGTGTAAAATGTTTTTTTTCTTTGTTTTTTTCCCCATAACAATTCAAAAGAAAATGGCTAGCAAAACACTTGCATACAGGTGGGTTGAATTGCATGCATCTCATACAATTTTCTCCCTGAGAGAAGGAAGAGAAAAGAATGGGAGGGGAAAAAGGGAGGGAAAGGAAAGAAGGAAGGGAGGGAGAGAGAGAGAGAGAGAGAAGAGAAAAGTGGTGAGGGAAAGAAGGGAGGGAAAGAAAGGGATAGAAGGGAGCAAGGGAGGGAGCTCAGGGAGTTGAGATAAAGAAGGGAGGGAGGGAGGGAGGAAGGAAGGGAGAGAAAGAAATAAGGGAGGGAGTTGAGGGAGTGAGTTGAGGAAGGGAGGGAGTGAGAGAGAAAGGGAAAGAAGGGAGAGAGGAAGGGAAGTAAAGAAGAAAACACTTTGAAAACTATCACTGCCCTTTACGAGCAACAACATACAGTAATTGCCATCATTCAAGTAATGAAACGTTTTAAGTGTCCATTTACTATTTTCTTTGTGGGTTCATGATTGCAGAGAAAGCTAGCTATTAGTAGCTAACATACATTAGCGCGGAGAGTTTATGATTAGACATCACATGAATGCAGAGAAAGCTATCTATTAGTAGCTAACATACATTAGCACTGAGAGTTTATGATTAGACATCACATGAATGCAGAGAAAGCTAGCTATTAGTAGCTAACATACATTAGCACTGATAGTTTATGATTAGACATCACATGAATGCAGAGAAAGCTGGCTATTAGTAGCTAACATAAATTAGCACTTAGAGTTTATGATTAGACAATCGCATGAATGCAGAGAAAGCTGGCTATTAGTAGCTAACATACATTAGCGCTGAGAATTTATGATTAGACATCACATAAATGCAGAGAAAGCCAGCTATTAGTAGCTAACATACATTAGCGCTGAGAGTTTATGATTAGACATCACATGAATGCAGAGAAAGCTATTAGTAGCTAACATACATTAGCACTGAGAGTTTATGTTTAGACATTACAAGCTGATCTAAGCAATGCACAGACACATCCAGTCTGTTAGTTACTAAGACCTGCAATAAGCACTGCGCTCCCAGATCCACAGCTGACAAGGGGAGACAGCATATTAGCACAAGGTCTTCTCCAGCCTCACCTTGTAAGCATATCCCCGGGCAAGTTTCTCACCAAGAGCGCTTCTACTGAAAAAATGCAGACGGCTCTAAATGAAGCAATGGTTTAAAGGAGCACTGCCTGTAAAGAGTGACCTTAATCAGTGCACGTGCCTTGTCTTCTCTGTAAAAGCCTGCACTTTATCGCTCACTGTACTGTATGCTGGCTTTGCCTTCTCTGTGCTGCCCCTCCCTAATTTGCTGTATATATATATATATATAAAACAAAATTAATCAGCGCTTAAAGTATATATACAATCTGCTGGTCCCAATTAGTGATGTCCCGAACTGTTCGCCATCGAACGGTTCACAGCGAACATAGGTTGTTCGCGTTCGCGTTTGTGGGCGATCCGCCCCTATGTGTCATCATTGTGGAAACTTTGACCCTTTATGTCACAGCCGCCTGACACATTAGAGCCAATCAACATCAGACACTCCCTCACAGACACTCCCAGCTACTCGGAATCCGCCATTTTAGACTCATAACGACCTTGCTTTTTTAAAGGGACAGTTTACTCAAAAATTTTCTCCCCTTTAATTTGTTCCCAGTGATCCACTTTACCTGCTGGAGTGTATTTAATTGTTTACAAGTAGCTCCTTTACCCTTATATTGGCATTTGAAATTGTTAATTTAGCATGTGGTATCCCCACCTATTCTGAAAGTTTGTGGCCGCGCATACCAGCTATAGATAAGCTTTGTAAACACAGCCAGCAGAAGAAATTACACTCCTAGTGTGATAAAGCAGAGATAAGGTAATAACATGTTGATTTTCCATTGTTCTCTCAAAGTATTGGTGATTGTTTTAAGGACAGATATAAGATAAAGAAGCAGGTATATGTGCACAATGTGATACAGTAATGAGATCTGATTATAACTACAAGCTCAACCTATTTTATTAGGCTGTGGCTTCAAAACACAAAATTAGAGCTTTAATATACAGAAATAAACCTTAAAAAGCTAAATTTCATACATTTTTTACTCTGCAGTTGGTAAAAAAAGCAATTGTAAAGACATTAAGGGAAAAACTATTTTACAGTAAACTGTCCCTTTAATGAGAGGACGTGTTGTGTTTTTGCTCCTGACATTAATAGGAAAAACATAGCTAGGCTAGTGTATTTACAGTCCAGAAGGACTCCACTCATCTCTGCTGCAAGCACAGCACCCCAAAAAGCCCTTTTTAGGGCTATATTTCGTGCCGTTTTTTTTTTTTGTTTGTTTTTTTATTAGCATTTGCCTGGCTTTCAGCTGTGTGTTTAAGGCTCACAGCATATGCTGTGACTACTGCCACCACTGATATCTCCCTAACAACATTAGTTTAAATTTAACTAACCCAAAAATATAATTATTTTTCTAGTGTAATTTTTTTCCATTTTGTATCAGGCCAGTGTCACACAGCATATACTCTGGTTCATTGCTCTGTGCCAGCCAGCAGCCAGCAGTGTTAATATCTGTTTATAACATTATTTTTAATTTAAAAAAAAAACACAAAAAAATATTTTTCTAGTGTAATCTAATTACATTTACTATCATGCCTGTGTCTGTCAGGCTCACTCAGCATTAATATACCTCTTTTTTTTCAGTCTTTTGGTTAATTGGTCTGTGCCAGGCAGCCACCCAGCACTCATATCTATTTTTCTTTCACCTTAATTTTAATAAAAAAGTTTAAATTTGTTTGCTAGTGTAATCAAATCTAATTTTCTATCCGGCCTGTGTGTTTTGCTTACATAGAGAGCCTACTGTGTTTACTTGCTGCCCTCCCTAGTCTATGAGCCATGACTCATATGTGTTTAACCTTTTTTTAATTTCCCCCCCAAAAAAATAATTTCAATCATTTTTCTAGTGTAATCTAATAGTTTTTTCTATCAGGCGTGTGTGTATCCGACATACATAGCCTACTGTTTTTAATAGCTGCCCTTCCAAGGCTATCAGCCACGACTCATATGTATGTGCTTAACCTTTTTCTTAAAATTTTCAAAAAAAAGTCTTTAAATAATTATGCTAGTGTAATCTAATTGTATTTTCTATCAGGCCTGTGTCTAACTGTCTATCTGACTTACACAGCATACTGTTGTTATAATTGCTGCCCTACGTAGCAGCCAGCCAGTGCGACCACTCATAGAGTCATATGTGCATTGCACTTTTTAACATAATTTTAATATTAAAATCTAAAATTTTAAAATATTTTGCTTGTGTAATGTAACTTAATTTTCTATCAGTCCTGTGTTTTTGTCACTTACACAGCATACTGTGTTAAATTACTGCCCTACCTACCATCCACGACTCATATCTGCCAGCCTGTCTGCCAGGCCCAAGTAGCCAATTAGTGGCACCAATCACAATTCTTGTAACAGTAATAAAAAAAACAAAAAACATAATTTTTTGGACTGCAAATATTCAGTCTCCTAGGGCCATTGAATTTCATTTACCTCCTGCCTTCCACTGCCAGCCTTTTGTGCCAGGCCGTCTAGCCAACTATTTACACCAATCATAATTGTTGTCACAGTCAGACAGTATAGTTATTAATTTAAATAAAAAAATTTTTTAGTGTTGATCTTAACCCTCAGTTTGCTCGTGCCTTTGAATTGCAGTTTTCTACAGCCTTCCAAGCCTGTGTGCCAGGCCTACTTAAAAAATATTTACACCAATCATATTTGTTGTGACAGTATTCTAATAATTAAAAATTAAAATTTTTGTTAATAGTTGCTGTGATTTGAATCGTCAGTTTGCTGGTGCCATTGAAACGCACTTTCCTCCTGCCTTGCAGCCTGCTGTGAGCCAGGCCCCCACCTAGCCAATTGTTGTCAGCAATCATATTTCTGTTAACAGTATTGCAAACATTGTCAATCATCACTGTTTAGACTGTCAGTAATCAGTCTCCTAGTGTCCTTGAATTGCATCTCCCTCCTGCCTGCCATCCTTTTGTGCCAGGCCGTCTTGCCAACTATTTACACCAATCCTAATTTTTTGTCACAGTATAGTTACTAATTATAATTAAAAAAATCTTTATTGTTGATGATCTTAACCCTCAGTTTGCTCGTGCCTTTGAATTCAGTTTTCTACAGCCTTCCAAGCCTGTGTGCCAGGCCTACTTAAAAAATATTTACACCAATCATATTTGTTGTGACAGTATTCTAATAATTAAAAATTAAAATTTTTGTTAATAGTTGCTGTGATTTGAATCGTCAGTTTGCTGGTGCCAATGAAACGCACTTTCCTCCTGCCTTGCAGCCTGCTGTGAGCCAGGCCCCCACCTAGCCAATTGTTGTCAGCAATCATATTTCTGTTAACAGTATTGCAAAAATTGTCAATCATCACTGTTTAGACTGTCAGTAATCAGTCTCCTAGTGTCCTTGAATTGCATCTCCCTCCTGCCTGCCATCCTTTTGTGCCAGGCCGTCTTGCCAACTATTTACACCAATCCTAATTTTTTGTCACAGTATAGTTACTAATTAAAATTAAAAAAATCTTTATTGTTGATGATCTTAACCCTCAGTTTGCTCGTGCCTTTGAATTGCAGTTTTCTACAGCCTTCCAAGCCTGTGTGCCCGGCCTACTTAAAAAATATTTACACCAATCATATTTGTTGTGACAGTATTCTAATAATTAAAAATTAAAATTTTTGGTAATAGTTGCTGTGATTTGAAACCTCAGTTTGCTGGTGCCATTGAATAGCACTTTCCTCCTGCCTTGCAGCCTGCTGTGAGCCAGGCCCACCTAGCCAATTGTTGTCAGCAATCATATTTCTTTTAACAGTATTGCAAAATTTAAATAAAAAAAATCTTGATGGTTGATCTTAATCCTCATTTTGCTTGTGCCATTGAATTGCACTTTTCTACTGCCTGCCAGCCTGTGTGCCAGGCCCAACTATCCAATTAGTGCTAGCAATCATATTTCTTTTAACAGTATTGCAAAATTTGTCAATCAACACTGTTTTGACTGTCAATCTGCAGTCTACTAGTGCCCTTGAATTGCATTTTCCTCCTGCCTGCCTGCCTGCCTGTGTGCCAGTCCCAACTAGCCAATTAGTGCCACCACTCATATTTATTGTAACAGGATTGGAATTTTTGTTAATCATAACTGTTTTGACTGTGATTCTTCAGTCTCCTAGTGCCATTGAATTGCAGTTTCCTTTCTCCCAGAGTGTGTGCCAGACAGGCTCATTTGCCAAATAGTGCCAAACAATCATATTTGTTGCCACAGTACTAGTAATATTTCAAAAAATTTACAATTTGTGATTTTTAAAACATCTGTCTTTTTTGTTGTTGTCAGTCTCACAGCGTATACTGTGCCCACTTTCACAGTGCCACCACTCAATTGGTGTAATAGTATTGTTAGTGTCCATTTAAAAAAAAATGACAGGCAGAGGCAGGCCACCCCGCAGGTTCCGTGGTCGTGGTGCTGTGATTCCTTTAGACCCTACAAATATGCACATTGTTCAGACGCCGGGTGCCAGGGGGGATGCAAAAACTTCTGAGGAGGACCTAGTTGAATGGCTAACACAGGAAACCCAATCTTCTTCAGCTTCCGCTGCTAGTCCTCCTAACCTTGACGCACCATCTAAGTCCAGCTGTGCTTTGGGCAGGTCTCAAGTGACCAGTGACACTCCGCCGCCTGTCGCCACCACCAACACTAGCACCACAGCTGCTTCACTTGATCTGTCACAGGAGTTATTGACACATCATTTTGAAGAAATGAGTGATGCGCAACCATCATTGACAGATGATGTAGATAATAGTGATCAGTCTCAGTCAGGCAGCATTACCGACATGGAGGTACGGTGTGATGATGATGGTGATGTTGTACCCGCTGCTGCTTCCTTTCTTGATGTTTCAGATACAAGTGAAGCGGTTGATGATGATGGGTCGGTGGATGTCACGTGGGTGCCTGCTAGAAGAGAAGAAGAAGAGGGGGAAAGTTCAGATGGGGAGACAGAGAGGAGGAGGAGGAGGAGGAGGAGGAGACGATTTGGAAGCATGGGGAGGTTGTCTCAAGGAGCTAGTGGCACAGTCAGACAGCATGCATCGTCACCAGGGGTCAGCCAGACAGCCCGCCGACGCCCATCAACGCATGCTGTTGCCACCACCAGAATGCCGTCATTGCAGAGCTCAGCAGTGTGGCATTTTTTGTGTGTGTCTGCCTCTGACAACAGCGATGCCATTTGCAACCAGTGCCAAAAGAAACTGAGTCGTGGGAAGTCCAACAGCCACCTAGGTACAACTGCTTTGCGAAGGCACATGGTCTCCCATCACAAAGGCCGATGGGAAGAACACATGAGTAGAAGCAGCACACAAAGTGAAAGCCGCCCTCCTCCTCCTGCTCCAGCATCTTCAGCCACGTCAACCAGTGCTGTCCTCCTTGCCCCCTCTCAACCATCCT
Organism: Bombina bombina; assembly: GCF_027579735.1. Classification (NCBI taxonomy): domain Eukaryota; kingdom Metazoa; phylum Chordata; class Amphibia; order Anura; family Bombinatoridae; genus Bombina; species Bombina bombina. Next base: position 1,243,087,926 of record NC_069499.1, read on the forward strand.
CCACTCAGTCTCTCTTACGTAGCAGTTCCTGGTCATCTGCCCACAGTCAGGTGTCTGTCAAGGACATGTTTGAGCGTAAGAAGCCAATTTCTCAAAGTCACCCCCTTGCCCGGCGTCTGACAGCTGGCTTGTCTGAACTCTTAGCCCGCCAGCTTTTACCATACAAGCTGGTGGAGTCTGATGCTTTCAAAAAATTTGTATCTATTGGGACACCGCATTGGAAGGTACCTGGCAGAAATTTCTTTTCACAAAAGGCAATCCCAAACCTGTACTCTGTTGTGAGAAAGGAAGTTATGGCATGTCTGGCACACAGCGTTGGGGCAAGGGTCCATATGACCACGGATAGCTGGTCTGCAAAGCATGGTCAGGGCAGGTATATCACCTACACTGCGCATTGGGTAAACCTGCTGACTTCTGACAAGCATGGAATGCGTGGCTCTGCAGAAGAGTTGGTGACACCGCCACGACTTGCAGGCAGGCCTGCTGCTACCTCTCCTCTACTCCTCCTACTCCATCCTCTTCCATAACCTCTTCCTCGGCTGAGTCCTCTTCAACTTCTGTGTCTTGCTCCACATCTATGGCACCCCCCCAGCTCCCCAGGTACTATGCTACATCCCGGGTACGGCAGTGTCACGCCGTCTTGGGGTTGACTTGCCTGAAAGCGGAGAGTCACACCGCACCAGCACTCCTGACCGCCCTGAGCGCACAGGTGAATCAGTGGCTGACTCCGCACCAACTGGAGATTGGCAAGGTTGTTTCTGACAATGGAAGTAATTTGTACCTGTACTCGCTTGTGCAAAAGGATGGCATATGTGGTGGTGTTTCCTGCAGTTGTTTCTGTTGAGGGTGCTGGACCCTCTTATAAAAAAGCTGAAGGTGAACGACCTGGAGTGGGAGTCCAAGCATGGTTTTTGGTGCTATTTCACTTTTACAAACAATTATCTGTGGGTTTCACAAATCAATGCTGTACCAGTACTCTATTGTTCCAAAGTATGCCATATGTTCTCTTTCCTGCTGGTATTTTGTTTGAGGGTCCTGGACACTCTTATAAAAAGGCCTAAGGTGAAAGAGGTGTACTGGGTGTCTACTCATTTTTATTTTCTATTTCTCATTTGACCTAAATTATCTCTGGTTTTGTAAAATCAATGCCGTACCTGTACTCTATTGTTCAAAAGGATGCCATACGTCCTCTTTCCTGCTGGTGTTTTTTTTGAGTGTCCAGGACCATCTTATAAAAAGGCCTAAGGAGAAAGAGGTGTACTGGTTGGCCACTCATTTTTATTTTTCTATTTAACAATTGACCAAAATGATCTCTGGGTTTGTAAAATCAATGCTGTACCTGTACTCTATTGTTCAAAAGGATGCCATACGTCCTCTTTCCTGCTGGTGTTTTTTTTGAGGGTCCAGGACCCTCTTATAAAAAGGCCTAAGGAGAAAGAGGTGTACTGGCTGTCCATCTAATCATTTTTTTATTCAAATTTACATTTTAATTTTTTTTTATGGGTTTCTAAAATCTATGCCTTTCCTGTACTCTATTGTTCAAAAGTATGCCATATGTCCTCTTTCCTGCTGGTTTTTTGTTTGAGGGTCCTGGACCCTCTTATAAAAAGGCATTATGGATAAAGAATTGTACCTGGTGTCCATCCAATCTTTTTTTTTATTCAAATTCACGGTTGCAACAAATTATCCCCGGGTTTCTAAAATCAATGCCTTTCCTATAATCTTTTTTTCACAAAGGATGCCATATGTCCTCTTTCCTACTGCTGGTTTTGTTGAGTGTCCTGGAGCGTCTGCTAAAAAGGCCGAAGGATAAAGAAGTGTACTGGGTGTCTATTCAATGTTTTTTTAGATTTCACAGTTGTAACTTATTTTTTCTGTCTTTCAAAAATCAATGCCTTTCCTGTAATCTATTTTTCAAAAGGATGCCATATGTCCTCTTTCATGCTGTTCTTTCTGTTGAGGCTCCGGGACACTCTTTTAAAAAGGCCTAAGGATAAAGAAGTGTACTGGGTGTCCAATCAATGTTTTTTTTCTATTTCCCGGGTCATATAACTGATCTCTGTGTTTCTAACATCAATGCCTTTCCTGTAATCTAATTTTCAAAAGTATGCCATATGTCCTCTTTCCTGCTGGTGTTTTTTTTGAGGGTCCAGGACACTCTTATAAAAAGGCCTAAGGAGAAAGTGGTGTACTGGGTGTCCATCGAATCATTTTTTTTATTCAAATTTACATTTTAAAAAATTTTTTTTATGGGTTTCTAAAATCTATGCCTTTCCTGTACTCTATTGTTCAAAAGTATGCCATATGTCCTCTTTCCTGCTGGTTTTTTGTTTGAGGGTCCTGGACCCTCTTATAAAAAGGCATTATGGATAAAGAATTGTACCTGGTGTCCATCCAATCTTTTTTTTTTATTCAAATTCACGGTTGCAACAAATTATCCCCGGGTATCTAAAATCAATGCCTTTCCTATAATCTTTTTTTCACAAAGGATGCCATATGTCCTCTTTCCTACTGCTGGTTTTGTTGAGTGTCCTGGAGCGTCTGCTAAAAAGGCCGAAGGATAAAGAAGTGTACTGGGTGTCTATTCAATGTTTTTTTAGATTTCACAGTTGTAACTTATTTTTTCTGTCTTTCAAAAATCAATGCCTTTCCTGTAATCTATTTTTCAAAAGGATGCCATATGTCCTCTTTCATGCTGTTCTTTCTGTTGAGGCTCCGGGACACTCTTTTAAAAAGGCCTAAGGATAAAGAAGTGTACTGGGTGTCCAATCAATGTTTTTTTTCTATTTCCCGGGTCATATAACTGATCTCTGTGTTTCTAACATCAATGCCTTTCCTGTAATCTAATTTTCAAAAGTATGCCATATGTCCTCTTTCCTGCTGGTGTTTCTTTTGAGGGTCCAGGACACTCTTATAAAAAGGCCTAAGGAGAAAGTGGTGTACTGGGTGTCCATCGAATCATTTTTTTGATTCAAATTTACATTTGCAAAAAATTATCTATGGGTTTCTAAAATCAATGCCTTTCCTGTACTCTTACTGTATTGTTCAAAAGTATGCCATATGTCCTCTTTCCTGCTGTTTTTTTGTTTCAGGGTCCTGGACCCTCTTATAAAAAGGCATTATGGATAAAGAATTGTACCTGGTGTCCATCCAATCTTTTTTTTTAATTCAAATTCACGGTTGCAACAAATTATCCCCGGGTTTCTAAAATCAATGCCTTTCCTATAATCTTTTTTTCACAAAGGATGCCATATGTCCTCTTTCCTACTGCTGGTTTTGTTGAGTGTCCTGGAGCCTCTGCTCAAAAGGCCGAAGGATAAAGAAGTGTACTGGATGTCTATTCAATGTTTTTTTAGATTTCCCATTTGTAACAATTTTTTCTGTCTTTCTAAAATCAATGCCTTTCCTGTAATCTATTTTTCAAAAGGATGCCATATGTCCTCTTTCATGCTGTTCTTTCTGTTGAGGCTCCGGGACACTCTTCTAAAAAGGTCTAAGGATAAATAAGTGTACTGGGTGTATAATCTATGTTTTTTTTAGATTTCACGGTTGCAACTAATGATCTCTGTGTTTCTAAAATCAATGCCTTTCCTGTAATCTAATTTTCTAAAGTATGCCATATGTCCTCTTTCATGCTGCTGGTTTTGTGGAGGGTCCTGGAGCCTCTGCTAAAAAGGCCTAAGGATAAATAAGTGTACTTGGTGTATAATCAAAGTTTTTTGTGATTTCACGGTTGCAACTAATGATCTCTGTGTTTCTAAAATCAATGCCTTTCCTGTAATCTAATTTTCTAAAGGATGCCATATGTCCTCTTTCATGCTGCTGGTTTTGTGGAGGGTCCTGGAGCCTCTGCTAAAAAGGCCTAAGGATAAATAAGTGTACTTGGTGTATAATCGAAGTTTTTTGTGATTTCACGGTTGCAACTAATGATCTCTGTGTTTCTAAAATCAATGCCTTTCCTATAATCATTTTTTTCAAAAGGATGCCATATGTCCTCTTTCCTGCTGCTGGTTTTGTCGAGGGTCCTGGAGCCTCTGCTGCGCATAATAAAGAAAAAAAATTAATTTAACTTGACTTAATAACTGAAGCATGACTTCAGGAGTCAGGTGTGGTCGTAGGTAGTGGTTGTTGTTAGCAGATTATTTTTATTGCAAATGCAATTGCCACAGCGTGCATAAAATGTGCATCACTAGTCCAAATTTTAATTATTTTTTTTTAATTCAGGATTAGTTTGGGGTACGGCGCACTATTGGAAACGCAAAAAACAGGTCTCCGTACCCGTTGATATAAGGGGTGACTACTACTGCTTTTACCAGGCTCCTCTTGGATAGCCCCAGAAAGTGTGACTATGAATCCCAAAAAGAAAATTAAATTAAGGTTGAAAACTAACTCCAAAGTAACTTGTAAGACCTGGAGCTCCTCAAACACACGTCCTACTTTAACAGCTATAGGCTCCACAACCCACAAATCTTAACTTTTTCATGCCAATTGATATTGCCACAGCTGGAACAACAGTAAATAACATGTGCGTCACCACAGTCTCCGAAGCTGTTGTCGGATGTATACAAAAACACTGATAAAGTATTCCTTTAGGAGCGCAAAGAGATGGCTACCGGAACACCAGGAACTTCACAAGAGTGGCTGTATTGTGTTTCTGGTGATGTTTGAGACATCTGGGTAGTGTACAGGGAGGGCAAAAATCGTCTCCATCTCTGTGCACCAAAGGACATGACGTCCTTGTCATCCATAAGCACATGAAATTGCTGGCATTTTTGTTGCTTCAAGAAGTTCATTTTTTGTGGTGATAGATAGTACTGAATTAAATAAACTTTGGTTTCCTACCATACTCAAGACAATCTTGTATTTCAAAATTCGTACTTGCTGTGGGAAACAGTGGCCTGTCCATACCAGGAAGATGATTTAGACAGAAGTAACGAGCTCTGCTTGCAGGTGACACATGTTTATCGTCAATCATCAAAGGGGTTGCGTGCAGAATATGGCTGATGGCCCCTTATTCACATGTTTGTCCAGAGCCACAACATTTGCAAACAGCCAGAAGAAAGGTCGTTTCTCACCAGCCTAAGTTGAGCTTCATTTAACAAATGCTGATATTAAAAAAAATAGACAAACAGTGCCTTAAATAACACATTTGCGATATGGATTCACCAGAGCAAGGTCATTGCAAGTACTAAGTTCCCACGATAACAAAATTAAAATGCCACAACTATGCAATCTTCACCTTCAGATTATTATTGTCACACTCCATTGTACTCCTATGCCCAGCTCCCTGCTCTTGTTTTTGTTGAGGGTCCTGGAGCCTCTGCTGAAAAGGCCTATGCATAATAAAGTGTACTGGGTGTCTGTTCAATTTTTTTTTTTATTTCCCGGTTGCAAGTAATTATCTCAGTGTTTCTAAAATCAATGCCTTTCCTGTAATCTATAATTCAAAAAGATTGACATATGTCCTCTTTCATGCTGTTGTTTCAGTTGCGGCTCCGGGACCCTCGTATTAACAAGGCCTGAGGATAAATAAGTGTAACCGGTGTCTAATGAATGTTTTTTTCTATTACACGGGTCATATAAATGATCTGTGGGTTTCTAAAATCAATGCCTTTCCTGTAATCTTTTATTCAAAAGTATGACATATCTCCTCTTTCATGCTGTTGTTTCGGTTGATGCTCCTGGACCATCGTATTAAAAAGGCCTGAGCATAAATAAGTGACACGGGTGTGTAATCAATTTTTTTTTCTAATTTCACGGTTGCAAATAATGATCTGTGGGTTTCTAAAATCAATGCCTTTCCTGTAATCTTTTATTCAAAAGTATGACATATCTCCTCTTTCATGCTGTTGTTTCGGTTGAGCCTCCGGGACCCTCGTATTAAAAAGGCCTGAGCATAAATAAGTGTCACGGCTGTCTAATCAATGTTTTTGTCTAATTTCACGGTTGCAAATAATGATCTGTGGGTTTCTAAAATCAATGCCTTTCCTGTAATCTTTTATTCAAAAGGATGACATATCTCCTCTTTCATTTGCTGTTGTTTCGGTTGAGGCTCCGGGACCCTCGTATTAAAAAGGCCTGAGCACAAATAAGTGTGACGGCTGTGTAATCAATTTTTTTTTCTAAATTCACGGTTGCAAATAATGATCTGTGGGTTTCTAAAATCAATGCCTTTCCTGTAATCTTTTATTCAAAAGGATGACATATCTCCTCTTTCATGCTGTTTCGGTTGAGGCTCCGGGACCCTCGTATTAAAAAGGCCTGAGCATAAATAAGTGTCACGGCTGTCTAATCAATGTTTTTGTCTAATTTCATGGTTGCAAATAATTTTCTGTGGCTTTCTAAAATCAATACCTTTCCTGTAATCTTTTATTCAAAAGGATGACATATCTCCTCTTTCATGTTGTTGTTTCGGTTGAGGCTCCGGGACCCTCGTATTAAAAAGGCCTTAGCATAAATAAGTGTCACGGCTGTGTAATCAATTTTTTTTTCTAAATTCACGGTTGCAAATAATGATCTGTGGGTTTCTAAAATCAATGCCTTTCCTGTAATCTTTTATTCAAAAGGATGACATATCTCCTCTTTCATGCTGTTGTTTCGGTTGAGGCTCCAGGACCCTCGTATTAAAAAGGCCTGAGCATAAATAAGTGTGACGGGTGTGTAATCAATTTTTTTTTCTAAATTCACGGTTGCAAATAATGATCTGTGGGTTTCTAAAATCAATGCCTTTCCTGTAATCTTTTATTCAAAAGGATGACATATCTCCTCTTTCATGCTGTTGTTTCGGTTGAGGCTCCGGGACCCTCGTATTAAAAAGGCCTGAGCATAAATAAGTGTCACGGCTGTGTAATCAATTTTTTTTTCTAAATTCACGGTTGCAAATAATGATCTGTGGGTTTCTAAAATCAATGCCTTTACTGTAATCTTTTATTCAAAAGGATGACAGTACTACCAAAATACAGCCAATGAAGGGCCTTAGGAAGACTGAGCCAAGGTTGGATTGTAGTATTTGGTTAGGCTAATCATGATGGCCATGTAGACCACCACCACCGAGAGTCCTGGAAGTAACAGGGATGATGAGATGAAAGAGCTAAAAATAGTAGAACTTGAAACAACAGAGTTAGCCATGGGTGTTAGTGCAAAACCGCTTGGCTTTTTTTTGGCTTTGGGTGCGGCTATTCATGCAGGCCATATAGAGCTGACAACATTCGGTGTCGTATCAGCTATTAAACTAATAAGAACAGTACTACCAAAATACAGCCAATGAAGGGCCTTAGGAAGACTGAGCCAAGGTTGGATTGTAGTATTTGGTTAGGCTAATCATGATGGCCATGTAGACCATCATAGTAATAAGAACAGTACTAGCAAAATACAGCCAATGAAGGGCCTTAGGAAGACTGAGCCAAGGTTGGATTGTAGTATTTGGTTAGGCTAATCATGATGGCCATGTAGACCACCACCACCGAGAGTCCTGGAAGTAACAGGGATGATGAGATGAAAGTGCTAAGAATAGTACTACTTGAAACAACAGAGTTAGCCATGGGTGTTAATCCAAGACCGCTTGGATTTATTTTTGTATTGGGTGCAGCTAATCATGCAGGCCATATAGAGCTGACAACATTCGGTGTTGTATCAGCTATAAAAATAATAAGAACTGTACTATCAAAATACAGACAATGAAGGGCCTATGAAGACTGAGCAAAGGTTGGATTGTAGTATTTTGTTCGGCTAATCATGATGGCCATGTAGACCGCCCGTAACAGGGATGAAAGTGCTAAGAATAGTACTAATTGAAACAACAGAGTTAGCCATGGGTGTTAGTCTAAGACCACTCGGCTTTTTTTTGGGTTTGGGTGCAGCTAATCATGAAGGACAGATAGACCTGCCACCATTTGGTGTTGTAACAGGTATGAAAATGCAAAGAACAGTACTACATAACACAACCTACTTACCATGGGTCCCAGAGCATATGTTTGGTTGTTATATTTTGTAAGGGTAATCATGCAGGCCATATAGACCTCCACCGATAGGGTGAGTATGAGTAACAGCTATTAAAATGCGAAGGACATTACTAATTAACACAACATAGTTACCATGGGTCGCAGACCAAGAGAAGATGTCTTATTATTATATTTTGTATGGGTAATCATCCAGGCCGTATAGACCTCACCAAATAGGGGGAGTTACAGAGATTAAAGTGCTAAGAATGGTAGTACTTAAAACACAACCTCGTTAAAATAGGTAGCAGACCACATGTCTTATTATTATAATTTTTCAGGGTAATCTGGCAGACCATATAGAACTCCCACGATAGGGGGGGGGGAACAGGGATTAAAGTGCTAAGAAAAGTACTAATTGACACAAGCTAGTTGGGTCCAAGAACGCATGTTTGATTATTAGAATTTATTAGGGTAATTATATATCTAACAAATCTATCTATTTCTCTTCTATCGATTCTATCTAACTATCAATCTATGTATATCTATCCTATCTATCACTATCAATCTATCTTCTGTCCGGGATGTTTTGAGACAGCCACTTTGGGAATGTTAGTTGATTTAGACCCATTATGGCTTAAAAGCAGACTCTGCATCAACTATGTAATTTTCCATGGGAGTTTTGCCAGGGATCCCCCTCCAGCATGCAACAGTCCAGGTGTTAGGACCCTTGAAACAACTTTTCCATCACTATTGTGGCCAGAAAGAGTCCTTGTAGGTTTTAAAGTTCGCCTGCCTATTGAATTCATTGGTGGTTCGCGCGGTTCGCGCATTCGCGAACAATACCGGAAGTTCGAGTCCGCGGTTCGCGAACCGAAAATTTTAGGTTCGCGACATCACTAGTCCCAATATGTATTCTCATCTACTAGAAAGAATAAATATTTTATATATAGATGTGTATATATATGTGTATGAGACAATATACAATTTGTGTAGCAAGCAGTCTTATTTAGATGGACAGTCTGTGGGTGTACAGTATTCCATATAGTCCACAAAACTAGTTCTCATGTGCTATGGGTGAAAGGCAGCCCGTCTAGTAGAAAGATGATCCCCCGCAGGGTGAGGTTCCTCTCGATTGTCTGAAAAAGTATAGAAAAAGACAGGCGCACAGAGGCACACTTCGTGTAATAAGTTCACAATCAGTGTATAGATAGCAGTGGGGGAAAAAAATCTGCGCTCACCTGGTGTACCCTCAAGTAGTGAGGTACTTTAAATGCACTTCTGAAGGTATACTCTGTTTCTTTGCACCCTTCCTATTTGTCCACGCTTCTTCAGTGGTTGATACGTCTCCAGCAGGTCACTGTAGTCCGTTGCCGGTGGAATAGGGGGTGAGGGGATATTATATGTATAGGTGTAGGTATTTGTATTTACCAATTAACAAAACTATACAGAATAACAGAGTGTAAGACAAAATTTATTATGTTTAAAAAGACAAAAGTTCCTCTTTAAAATTCAGTAGGACAAGTAAAAGTACAAGTATACAAACACACAGGACAAGAGCCGTAGTACAGACAGGTAAACAGATCCTTATGTAAAGGCCTGTTTACAAGTTCAGACTAAATTGCTCAACATATAAAATACAGTATAAAATACAAATAGGGAGCACCAAAGGTTTGACTCTGAGCTGCCTTTCTAAATTAATAGTGGGGCAGCTCAGTACCTTATGCAGCTCCATGTATGCTGTGCACTCAGTGCGTGCAAATGTGACGTGTGGCGGGGGGTGGAGCCTAACGCGTTTCGTAACCAATGGGTTACTTCATCAGAGGTGTGGGCCACCCCCCAACCTAGCCCTATAAATGCGTGTGGCTGTGGCTGATTGGCCAACTATTACCCCCTCTATCGCCATTTTGGTTATGGGCAAGGGATCCAGAAATCGTAGTTTGTTATAGTATACTACTGGGATTTATTAATAGTTTTACCTATGTAGTGATAGTATTCATATAATGTCCTTTTTTAGGTTGCTGGTATAATAGTATATGGTTTGTACCTGCGCTCAGATTTGCTTAGGTTTAAATGCCATTACGCATTTGTAGATTCAGGTATCAAACACAACAAAAGGATACTTAAAAGAACAAGGTATATAAAAATTGGGTAGTAATTGTTAAATATTAAAAATGAGAATATTAAAATTAAGAAGCATATAAATTACTTGATATTATCAATGTAATCCCAGATATATACAAAAGAAAAGAAAATATTGCTTAAAATATATAAATAAATATAATATAAAATACATATTGTTTTTTCTTTTCTTTGTACCTCATGTGATTCTGTGCTTTTTATAATATATAATATATATATATATATATATATATATATATATATATATATATATATATATATATATATATAAAATATGCATCACTTTACTGACCACTTGTTAAAAAAGGGGGAACACAAAGGGGGAATGAAAAGAGGATGAAAGGGGGGGGGGGTAATGATGTAAAATAACCCCCAGAGGCATATAAGTGAATAATTACAAAAAGGCTGCTAGGTCAATATCTCTATTTAATCCATTGGGTTCTAAGGTCCCCAATTTGTGTATCCAAACAGTCTCTCTTTTACGTAATTCCAAAAGTCTACTACCTCCTCGCTTGCCTTGGTGCACTTGTTCTATAGCCTTAATAAAAAATTAATTCTTATTTTTACCATGAATATTTGTAGAATGGTTAATAAGAGGATTTTTGAGGGTTCCTGTTTCAATATTTTTCATATGTTCTAGACAGCGGATTTTTAGACCCTGTGTCGTACGTCCAATGTACCTTTTTGGGGTACTGAAAGTGCACTCCAGCATGTAAACTACATGATCAGATTTACAGTTCAGTAGACCTTTGATTGGATATTTTTCTCCATTTTTCCCACAATCTATAAATTTATTAAATGTTTTGTTTCTGTGTGTATGTGCACAACACACACAATTTTTTCTTGCACACTTAAAAAAACTTTGTACATTAGTAATCTGACCTTTAATTTGCTTCTCAGTCTTTTTGTTTTTTTGTATGTCACTAGGGGCTAAGAAATTATTTAGATTTTTGTTTTTCTTATACGTGACATGAGGTCTGTTACCTATAGTGTCTTTCAATATTGGGTCATTTTTTGATATTGACCAATTTTTCTGTAGAATGTTTTTGATCTTCCAGTGACCCTCATTGAATGTTGTGACAAAATTAATTCTGGTATCTCTTTTGTATTTCACCTTTGATGTATCAGGTGCTGGTAATGCTTGTGTTTGTTGATTATTACAGTGTAATAATGTTTTTCTATCTAGTTTAGTTGCTTTTTCATATGCTCTTTGAATAGTTTTTGCTGGATAATGTTTTTCAGTAAACTTTTCTTTAAGACATTTTGCCTCTATTTCAAAGTTACTAATGTCTGTGCAGTTTCACCTCAATCTCTGAAATTGCCCAAATGGGATATTTTCTATCCATTTCGGATGATGGCTACTCCATGCATCTAGATAGCCATTAGTATCAGTAGATTTCCTATAAAGCTTGCTGCATATATTCCCATTTGATACATATAGAGTAACATCTAAAAAGTCAATAGATGAAACTTCTAGTCTTTGTGTAAAAGTGAGATTCATGCAATTAGCATTTAGCTCTTGTACATACATATCCCATGAATCTATTTCTCCATCCCAAATGACCAGAATATCATCTATGAACCAATGCCAAAACACAACATTTTTATGTTTAAACTCAGAATTGTCATAGACCATATCCTCCTCAAATATACCCATATATAAGTTTGCAAAGTTGGGCGCAAATTTTGTGCCCATGGCTGTCCCTGTACTTTGCAGGTAGTATTTACCTTCAAATTTAAAGTAGTTGTTCTGTAAAATATACCTAATGGATTCTAATAGAAAGTCTCTCTGATCAGGAACAATCTGATTTGCATTGTCTAATGATCTCTTAACAGCACTTATCCCCTGGTCATGAGGGATAGATGTATACAATACTGTTACACCGAGAGTGGCCCATTTATACGTGGGCTTCCATTCTAACCCTTCTATAATTTGAAGGAGATGGGGGTATCTCTAAGATATGACTTAAGATTAAGTACCATAGGTTTTAAGAACCAATCCACATATTCAGATAGTCGAGATGTAATTGAATCTATTCCTGAAATAATGGGCCTACCTGGTGGTTTTGTTAGGCTCTTGTGGATTTTCGGTAGATAATAAAAGATTGCCATCTTAGGTTCATCATTCGATAGATATTTTCTCTCTTTCTGAAAGTACTCTACTTTGGTAACCATAATTTCTGTGTTCCATATATGTTCTCAAAAGTATGGGTGTAGGGTCACTTCTCAGGGTCACATATGTATTCTCATCTAAGAGTTGGCGATTAGCTTCCTCTAGATAATCTTTCCTGTCTAAAATGACAATACCTCCTCCCTTGTCAGCCTCCCGAATCACAACCTGTTCATTATCCATTAGTGTTTTTAACACAGTTTTCTCTCTTATACTCATGTTATGATTATGGACCTTGTAATTACTACACAATCATAAAGTGGTGGATATAGGAGGCGCTATATAAGCTGTAGGATATATAGATATGAGTTCAAGTTAACAGTATCGTTATCAGCCCTAGAAAATCCTATTAAGACAAAGTGTCTGTTAATATATATAAATACAATAATTAATATCAAAGTAAAATCAAAGTGAAATTTAATGAAGTTGTGATAATTCAATAAAATACAAACTATCGATGCTAAATCAGAGTTACCGTTAAAAAATCGAATCAGCAGATAAAATTCATATAACACTCAAACATACATAAAACAAAACCGGTTAAATCATTCACACTTTACACCGCATATCAGATTCTTGATATCAAAGACACAATATATAGCTGTTGGAGAACACCAAAATAGCTGGTGTTCTAATCTCACTGTCTTTTATGGGGATCCCCAAAAAATTTTTTTTCAGAATGACACTGTGGGTTAGAGTAAATACTCCAAATCTAAGACGTTCGGGTTAGTGCCCCCGAAAGAAGCCGTTAAACCTTCAGTCACTCGCTATTTGAAATAGAGCCCAAGGTGGTGTAAGTCCCTTCCTTGCCGTTCTCTCAGTAGTATAGGCAGTCAAATATACTGAACAGGAGGCTCGCTTACCTCCTTTCAAGTGTCTGCCAACAGTCTCCTTACCTTATATATTGTATTTATATATATATTAACGGACACTTTGTCTTAATAGGATTTTCTAGGGCTGATAACGATACTGTTAACTTGAACTCATATCTATATATCCTACAGCTTATATAGCGCCTCCTATATCCACCACTTTATGATTTGTATTTTTTGAATTGTCTGGGGAGGAGACAATTACCATAGTGAGGCTAAGTAGGTTTTTGGTCTAGCGCTGTACCCTATCCTTGTTTGTCAATTACTACACAATGCCATACACTCTTGGATAACCCTATCTTTAAACATAGTTATATATTTTCCTTGCGATTGGAAAGGGAAAAAGATGGACTTTGTTCGTAGGCCACTGTAATGGAATAGGATTTCTTTTCGAAGCTCAACTGCAGATATTGACTGAAAATGATATTACACACAGTGTTTGACTTGTTTCACTTCAGTATGTGATTGCACAGAGATGTTGAAGTACAATCAGGATTGTGAGAGTGAATTTATTCTGAGAAACCAATTATATAAAAGACAGTATGCTACTGAGAGAATGTCTCTGTAAAGGTATCAGTGTCTGAGAAGATTCACTTGTATGATATTATTAGTAATTGCAAAGTTTAGCTGAGAGGTAAAGCTAATTCAAATTCCTTGTAAGCAGTAATTAACACACAGCAGGGTTTTATACAAGCTTCAGGTGACTGAGGTCAGAGCACAAATATGTTAACTAAGAAATTCAGGACAGGACGAGTGATGTTACTTTTACCCTGAATGCTTCTGTGCTCTTTTCACTGCTGCAGAGAAAAAATGACAGGCTGCTGAAAGTCAAAGGAATTTGAGGGAGGAGTTCTCCAGATGGCTGAATCGGCTTCTACGGATCTGTGATAACCTTCCAAAGGTCAAATAACATTGCGGTGCAAATATATACAGTGAGATTGTGAAGCAGGAGGTAACGGTTGATTGCAGAGAAAGAGGTTAGAAAGTCACAGTTCAATCAGCTGTCTCCTGGTAGTACCTGAAATAGCTCAGCGTGGTTGAAACAAACTGAATCCCTTCAATGGAAACAATGTTGCAAAGTTTTCCAAAAACAGACTTCATTTAGGCAATAAATCAAGTAGAGGTTTAGTAATAAAGCTCAGTGCTGCTGCTGCTATACTGTTTAGCTAACAAAATACTAAGCACTGATCGTTGTACACACAGCTGATTTATCACCTTGGTAGGCAGGGCTTGATGACTCATGGCAGATAATTAAAGGTACAGAGCAAGCAAGCCAAATCCCTGACAGCCACTGTTAATTATACTTAATTAGTTTGAGTCATATTCTGATCCCAAATCACTAGTGAGTTCTATTTGAGGAGGGTAGTTATTCCCATTCTCTAAATCTATTAGGGCCTCTAATGTTTCTAAGTCTGATTGTGTGAGGCTGTCGGTTATATGTGTCTTTTTCTCTTTTTCGAAATGTCTGACCAGTGTCAGTTTGCGTACAAATTTGTTTATATCGATAAATAAATCAAATGGATTAGGTTTTTGTGTAGGTGCAAAAGACAACCCTCTTTTTAATAGGTTTGTTTCCTCTAAACTGAGTTTATGTGTAGATAAGTTGAAGATTTTTATGGTTTCTTCCTTTAGTGTCTCATTTCCCTGCGTCTTTTTAAGCTGGAATTTTCTTCCAGCTCTACATCCTCTTCTTCTTCCATGTGTCTTTTCCCTCTTCTTCCTTCTATATGTGTTTGTGGTTGCCTCCATTCTAAGGGTATGTGTTGTTGTGGTGGGGGCCTTATTTCTCTCTGTATCTCTACATTTCTTGGTTTGTCTGTCAGATGTCTGTCGTGAAAACCCTTATCATTATAGCTGTTTCTGTTTCTAAGATTGTCATATGGCTGTTGTTCCCAGGTAGAATTTTGGTTTACCCTTGTATCATTCCACCCCTGGTTGCTACATGAATTCTGATTATTCCTATTGGATCTGTAGTTATAATTTCTTCTACCACCCCTAGAGTGGTCTCTGCCTCTAGAGTAGTGATATGCTCCATCACTATTGTCTCTTTCAAATCTATAAGATTCATTTCTATGGTCTGAGTATTGGTGATAATTTTCTCTGTTTATAGTATTACCCCTATTTTGTCTCGGAGTATATTCTCTAGGTGGAAATTCAAATCTAATATTTGTTTGTTTGGGGGTTCTCAGACCTGAATTATTGGTCTTTTTTAGATGATTATTCCTAATTACATCATTATATAGAGTATTACAAGGAGTATTTGTTGTTGTGAGTGGTGTATTAGGTGTCTCATTACCTCCCGGTGTATTTGGTGTAAATGGTACATCAGTCTCAATTTAAATATTTCCTGTTTGTTCGCTAGCTTTTCTCTGCAGATCTCGTTTTTCTTCTTTTTGAGTTTTAAGTCTCTCTCTAATTTACTCATTCTTTCTCTTATATCGCTATCTAGTTTGTCATAGTATGTATCTCCCTTGAAGGATAACAATAAAGTACGTAGCTTATGTAATTCTGCAGTAACCTTGTCTAGGTTGGCCTCTCTAAATCTGATTATAATTCGCATCAATTAGTTTGAGCTTTCTTCTAAAACCGTTTCCCACTCTGTGATGAGTTCTATGTCTGTACTGTTAAATATGGCCGTTTTTGTTAGCATCAGGCCTTTAGGTATCACCCCAGCTTTCAGGTAGGTTTCTAGTCCTATTATATCGCACCAATTCTTTATCTGAATTTTGCTTAATTTTTCCACCTGTTTAAATAGTTCTCTAGGGTTAACTGGTTTCTGAACATTACTGGTGTTTGTGTCTCCTTGCAAATCTACAGACAAGGTTCTTTTTTTACTAATTGGATCAAAATAGATTCCAAAATTACATATGGAGGATTCTTCAGCTGCTGATGACATGATATAACACTCTAGGTCACTATTGGCCCAAATGTATACCCCAAATGATACAAAAAACAAAATTAATCAGCGCTTAAAGTATATATACAATCTGCTGGTCCCAATATGTATTCTCATCCACTAGTAAGAATAAATATTTTATATATAGATGTATATACATATGTGTATGAGACAATATACAATTTGTGTAGCAAGCAGTCTTATTTAGATGGACAGTCTGTGGGTGTACAGTATTCCATATAGTCCACAAAACTAGTTCTCGTGTGCTATGGGTGAAAGGCAGCCCGTCTAGTAGAAAGATGATCCCCCGCAGGGTGAGGTTCCTCTCGATTGTCTGAAAAAGTATAGAAAAAGACAGGCGCACAGAGGCACACTTCGTGTAATATGTTCACAATCAGGGGGTTCTTTTACATCATTACCCCCCCCTTTCATCCTCTTTTTATTCCCCCTTTGTGTTCCCCCTTTTTAACAAGTGGTCAGTAAAGTGATGCATATTATATATATATATATATAGATATATATATATATATATATATATATATAAAAAAAGCACAGAATCACATGAGGTACAAAGAAAAGAAAAAACAATATGTATTTTATATTATATTTATTTATATATTTTAAGCAATGTTTTCTTTTCTTTTGTATATATCTGGGATTACATTGATAATATCAAGTAATTTATATGCTTCTTAATTTTAATATTCTCATTTTTAATATTTAACAATTAGTACCCAATTTTTATATACCTTGTTCTTTTAAGTATCCTTTTGTTGTGTTTGATACCTGAATCTACAAATGCGTAATGGCATTTAAACCTAAGCAAATCTGAGCGCAGGTACTAACCATATACTATTATACCATCAACCTAAAAAAGGACATTATATGAATACTGTCACTACATAGGTAAAACTATTAATAAATCCCAGTAGTATACTATAACAAACTACGATTTCTGGATCCCTTGCCCATAACCAAAATGGCAATAGAGGGGCTAATAGTTGGCCAATCAGCCACAGCCACACGCATTTATAGAGCTAGGTTGGGGGGCGGCCCACACCTCTGATGAAGTAACCCATTGGTTATGAAACACGTTAGGTTCCGCCCCCCCACCACACGTCACATTTGCACGCACTGAGTGCACAGCATACACGGAGCTGCATAAGGTACTCAGCTGCCATGCTATTAATTTAGTAAGGCAGCTCAGAGTCAAACCTTTGGTGCTCCCTATTTGTATTTTATACTGTATTTTATATGTTGAGCAATTTAGTCTGAACTTGTAAACAGGCCTTTACATAAGGATCTGTTTACCTGTCTGTACTACGGCTCTTGTCCTGTGTGTTTGTATACTTGTACTTTTACTTGTCCTACTGAATTTTAAAGAGGAACTTTTGTCTTTTTAAACATAATAAATCTTTTGTCTTACACTCTGTTATACTGTATAGTGTTGTTAATTGGTAAATACAAATACCTACACCTATACATATAATATCCCCTCACCCCCTATTCCACCGGCAACGGACTACAGTGACCTGCTGGAGACGTATCAACCACTGAAGAAGCGTGGACAAATAGGAAGGTTGCAAAGAAACAGAGTATACCTTCAGAAGTGCATTTAAAGTACCTCACTACTTGAGGGTACACCAGGTGAGCGCAGATTTTTTCCCCCACTGCTATCTATACACTGATTGTGAACGTATTACACGAAGTGTGCCTCTGTGCGCCTGTCTTTTTCTATACTTTTTCATATATATATATATATATATATATTATATATATATATATATATATAGCCATATCTTCAAAGGGGAGGTATGTGCACTCTCACCAACTTCCAACATCCGCCAGGGTGCTCTGTAGGAATAATCATAAGGTAGATAGAAGAAAGAACTCACTGGACTTCAGCATTCTTAGAACCAACAATAATTTATTTGTGACGTTTCGGGACAATAAACGTCCCTTCCTCTGACCTTCGGAAGGGACGTTTATTGTCCCGAAACGTCACAAATAAATTATTGTTGGTTCTAAGAATGCTGAAGTCCAGTGAGTGCTTTCTTCTATCTAAATGTGCATTTGAGCATATCTGCTATTTCTGAACATAGGGGTTCCCAGAGAACCCTTTTCAACCATTTGTCTTATGACTCCAGTAGTTGTGTGTAAATAATTTCAGTGAGAAACCCAAAGTTAGTGAAAAATATGAACACATTTCACAGCGAAACAGTGGCATGAAATAAAACTCTGCTGTCACAAATATTTAGGGTGTATGGACTAAAATGGGCCAAGATCAATACCTTGGGTTTGTCTACTAAAAAAAATATAGTTTTAATAGGTAGATTAAAAAAAAACAGGCTCTATTTCTGTTTAAATGAAGTGTAACCAAAAATACTAAAAATTCTTATGTTTCTCTTGGAAGTTCCCGGGAAAGTGAAGCGGTTCATAATGAATCCTTTTTTTTTCCAGTTTTGCGCCACTTCTTTGGGCTGTGCCACTATCCTTTAGTCTGAAACTAACCGACTAGCATGTTCTTACTCACTTTGCAGTGAGAAAATGACAATTCTTGTGCAACCTGTTTTCCAATAGTTTTTACGTCTCATGTTCTTGGGATGTAATCTTTGTTTATTTAGCAGATTTGCATTTGTGAAGCTCCCCCAGGTGAGCTAACAGAATTCTTAATAAGTAAAGTTCTGGACTCAAATGACGTTACATGTTTTAATATATGCACCAATGCCTTTTTAACATACTACTGCTCAGTAAATTATCATGTATTTGGACTAGTACTGGCTCCCCTACTTGCCAGCAATCTATACATATGCAAGCAACCATTAAATGGTTGTATTCTGTGAAGACACATTTACAGCATCCGTAATTTCATGGGGTAGAGTTGTTGCAACATAAATAAATATATATCTCCTACCCTGAAATATATAAAATAATGTATAGACATCAGTGTTTCTTAAATTGCCTAGAAAACTGAAAAAGCCTCTCAATGGAGACTAAGGGTCCTCAACTTGAGAACTTGTCTGCATGGCTTTGTAGCATACGGTCAGTGGTCTCTGTTCATCTGCTGTACATTTGTACCATTACACACTCAGAGTGTGTAATGCTGCCCCCATTCCCTCGTGTGATGGAAGGGCCTCTCGATCACTCAGAGTGAGCGTGTTAGGGGTGATTGCTCTCCGCTAGCTCAGAGGTAGTGGACATTGTAAGAAGCAGGCTTGAATGTGAAATTCTGACCTGCAATAGTTCCAAAGCACCTTAAAGGGACAGTCAACACAATTTTTTGTTGTTTAAAAAAATAGATAATGCCTTTTATTACCCATTCCCCAGCTTTGCACAAAAAACATTGTTATATTAATATACTTTATAACAGGGGCGGACTGAGACCAATCAGGACCCATGGGTAAAAGTTAGGGAAAGGCCCCCATTGTCTCAAAATGACCCAAATTTATTCAAATTAATAGAAATGAAAATGGAAGCCGCCCTGCCCTGCCCCCACCAGGCCCCCAACCTCCCGGGCCTCTAACATTAAGGGCCAGAGACTGGGCCCCCAACCTCCAGGGCCAGACCCCACACTACATGTCCCTCACAGTGAAAGACCCTTCACAGGACCCCCCACACTCTAGGGACCCCCGGGCAACAAACCCCACATCCAGGCACAAAGGCCCCCAATGCATCGCTATTTTGTGCTCTGTTTTCACTACTGTGATTCCCTTTATTGATGGATTATCTTGTATTCTACTAGCAAGTAGCTCTATCATGAGAGCAAACAGGAGTGGGGACAGGGGGCACCCCTTTTTCATCCATTATTTATTAAAAAGGAGGTTGATAATGTACCGTTAACTCTAACCCTGGCATTTGGAGCTGAATATATCAAGAATACTGTATTGATAAATCTGGTTCTGAAGCCAAATTTATATAATGTATGACGTATAAATGACCAAACGCTTTCTCTGCATCTGTTGATACTAAGGATAATGGGATGACTTTGACATTGGCGTGCGTGATCAATTGTAGTACTTTGAGCGTATTGTCTTGAGCCTCCCAATCTGGGATAAATCCTATTTGATTTGTGGATATTAGTTGAGGCATTAATTTATTTAAACTATTTGCTAGTATTCTGGCTAGGATTTTGACGTCAGAGTTTAAAAGGGATATAGGTTGGTAGTTTTCAGGCCTATATGATGGTTTGCCTGGTTTTGGAATAACAGCAATGTGTGCTTCTAACATAGATTTGGGCAGGGATTGTGAGTTGGGAAGTTGATGAAATACTTCTAGTAACCGTGGTGCCAGTTCTCCTGAGAAGGTTTTATAGTATTTCAGGCTGAAGCTATCTGGGCCTGGGCTCTTCCCAGTGGGCTAGTCTTTGATTGCTCGTGAGACTTCCCCCCTTGTGACTGGGGCTTCAAGCGATTCAGAGTCTTCTCTGAATAATTTTTGTGTGTTTGGTCCCATGATATATTATTGAATTGCAAGCTTTCGCTCTGTGTGATGTAGAGTGCCTGCTGGTGTACTTCCTGTTGTCTGCAGGTTGCAGAGAGCACTATAATATTCCCTAAATGTATTTGCGATGGCCGCGCTGTCTGCCCTGGCATTACCCTGAGAATCTATCAGCGTGTGCACATATGCGCTAGTCTTTTTACGAGCTATTGCATGAGCCAGTAGTTTTCCCGCTTTGTTTCCCTGCTCAAAAACTGCTGCAATAATATTAATGCTTGCCTCTGTTGCTCTTCCTGTAGGAAGTGCAAGAGTTCTGCCCTGGCTTGGTGTAGCCTTTTTTGTAGTAGCGCATCGCTTGGGTTCTGCTTATGGGCATGCTCCTTTTCTGTGACCTGCGCGAGTAATGCCCTGTAATGCTCCTTGTTTTGTTTTACTATTCTAGTTTTGAGTTTGATTAGCTCGCCTCTTATGACACATTTATGTGCCTCCCTTATTGTGGAGTTTTGAATGCTGTCCGTCGAATTTAGTGCAAAGTATTCCTCAAGTTCCTTAAGTATATCCAATTTAATATTGGGGTTGTCTAGTAGTGTGTCATCTAGCTTCCCGATGTATGGTGTGTTTGGGGTATTGGGCCATTTGATTGAGCAACTTACTGGGGCATGGTCCGACCATGTTATTGACCTGATGGCACAGCTATTTGTGACTGTGAGCCCTGTAGTGTCTGTGAAGAGATAATCTATTCTGGAGTACTTCCTGTGCGGGTGCAAGTAGAATGTATAATATTTCGCTGTAAGGTGTAGTGTACGCCATATATCATGCAAGGCTAGTTCCCTGATTACCTTGTTTAGGGTTTTTATAGCCCTTAAGGGAGTGCTGGAGTTGCTGTCTAATGTGTCTAAGGTAGGGTTCGTGGGAGTGTTAAAGTCACCTCCTAGGATTGTCACACATGTCTGCATTTTCTAGAAGCTTATTAGCTATCCTATTCAGGAAGGTAACTTGGGAGTGGTTGGGGGCATAGATATCACTATTTTTATCAGACGTCTGTGCAAATTGCCCATCAGTATGAGGAATCTGCCGTCTGGGTCTCTTTCTATCTGAGTCATTTGGAATGGCATTTTTGCATTTAGTAGTATCCCCACTCCGTTCTTTTTTGTGGGGCCCGAGGCAAAATAGGCTGTGGGGTAGTTTTTTGTTTTTTATTGTGTAAATTAGTTTATTTAATTGATAGTTATTTTAATTGTAGTATAATAGTAATGTTAGTTTAATTTATAGTTTAAACTTAGTTTTTTTTTAAATTTCCCAGGTAAGTTTTTTTTATTTTTATTTTAAGATAGGGATCTTGTAATTTTAATTTAAAGTTAGGGGGTTGCTAGGTTTAGGGGTTAATAGTTCATTTAGTTTTTTGTGATGTGCGGGCTGTCGGTTTAGGGGTTACTAGGTTTATTTAGTGTAAGTGATGTGGGAGGCCAGAGGTTTAGGGGTTAATAACTTTATTTAGTGGCAGCGATGTCAGGGAGCGGTGGAATAGGGGTTAATATCTTTATTATAGTGTGGGCAATGTTGGGGTGTGGGGGAATAGGGGTTAATAACTTTATTATAGTGGCAGTGATGTCGGGGTGAGGCAGAATAGGGGTTAATACATTTTATTAGTGACGGCGATGTCAGGAACGGCAGATTAGGGGTTAATAACTTTATTATATTGTTTGCGATGCGGTAAGGTGGCGGAATAGGGGTTAATAGGTAGTTTCTGTGTGTTAGTGTACTTTGTAACAGTTTAGTTATGAGTTTTGTGTAACAGTTTTGTGGTGCAAAATTCATAACTACTGGTCTCAGATTGCGGAACGGATCGTGTCAGTATAGGCTGGAACACAAGCTTTTTAGCCTCACCGCAAAACTTGTAATGGCAGCGCTATGGAAATCCATCATGCATTTTTTGAGTGTGAGACTGACGTTGCGTTACAGGCTAAAATGCCTGCGGTACAGCTATACCGACAAGACGTAATGGCTCCCTACTGTTTTAACACTGAAATAGCTATTTTTTCAGTGTTAAAACACGAACGCAAAACTTGTAATCTAGGTGAATGTGAATTATTAAACAAATTATGGATTTCATGTCCCTTTAAACAATTTATTTGTCACATTAATTAATTGAACATTTTCAGGAACCTCTTAATTAAATGGATGCATTAAACTAGATTAAAAAACATGCAAGCCTATTTGACTCAAATATTTTTTATTATCAAATGTGATGGCTGTTTAGAAAAGACATAGATTGACAGTATGATCACAATATTCATTGTGATCCTGTAGCCCTGTTTTAGAAGTATTGTTTTTTTGAACGGTGTTCAAATGACATTAGTCAATGGATCAATCAGCACTTTAAAGACAAGCTTTACATCTCTGTTATTAATTAATGAGCTCATTAGTTCACTAATTAAATAATCAAAAAGTCAATTACTCAGCATGACAAACTAGTTCTGAAAAACTATGTGACTGTAATTGCTAATTCAAAACTTCTCATTTACACGTGGAATAAGAAAATCAGTGCATTTGATAACCAAGAGCAATTATTGAATTTACTCTGTTATTATATGCTATAATATGCTATTATATCTTGAAGTTAATGAAAGCCATCTAATCAAATATGCCATGGGTATATATAGCATCACTTTTTCCAAAACATTTACAGGTTCAAATTGCCATATGATGTTTTTATACTCCAAATTGTCCCATGTTACAGATTTTACAGATGCAAATATATAAATATTCAGAAATACAAAAGTGTGCTGAAATCCATCAATTTTCTAGTCCAAAGCAATTTGGATAAAGGGTTTGTACCTTTGCTGTACCAGGTAGAGCAGTATACTACACAATAATGAAAAATAAATCCTCAAAGTCACAAGTATTTTGTATCGACTAACTAATCCTGTCTGGAGTCTTAAAAATCAGATAAATGGTTTCTGTATCACTGCAAGGGTCAATGTATCTTGACAACACTTAGATGACTTAAAAAGTACCACTTGAAATAGTTTATTAAAGAAAATGCTTCTTTAAGAGAAGTTCACGCTGACTAACTCATGCTTTCATTAATATATAGTGGATATTCATGTTGTGGCTTGCTGTTATTAGATAAAAGGATTTTTTTATACAATGAGCCTTACATGTGGTTGTATTTTCTAACCACATGCACAGCAGAATGAAGTGAAAGAGCTACATTCAAGGTCACCGAGACCTTTAGCAAGTTATTCATTTCAAATGGGATTTACATCTCTGTTCTTAACAGTTCTTTGAAAGAAAAACTTAAAATTCTTCAGCACTAGTGACTCCTCCAAAAGCTTTTGAGACAATTAAATACAAATAATCTTTGTTTTCACACATGGTAAATAAATCCTACAATAACAACCAGTTATTTATATGCTGTAACAAGAGAGTCCGTTTTATTTAACTACCACACAATTCATAAATCTGGGCCATTCTTTACAACAAGTTTTCATCATGTAATGAGGAATAGTTGGACACTGGACCATAAGGCGCAAAAAATATGCCCATATTTTTTTCCAAAGTATGAGTTAAATGAATTATTAGAAAAACTTAATGCATATTACATACCTTCAGTTGCCTTTAAGAGATTTATCCACCTCTACTGGAGTTCTGTTCCATCAATCTACCAAACTTTCTGTAAGTAAGTGATTCTACAAATCCCTCCTTAAAGGGGCATTAAACACTGAAGACATGCTAGATAGAATGATGCATTCAAAGAAAAGATTAGTCCATGACTAACATGTAGATGTATTTTTTAAAGTTTCATTAGTTGTTTAAAAAGTGACAAAATAAGTGTAAAGTTTTAGTGCCTATAAAACACTGAGAGCTGCCATGTTGTAACTTGTGTTACCTTCTCTGCTGTGGCCAATTAGGGACAGTTATACATAGGTCATTAGAGTGTGCAGCCAATGGTTGTGCTGGATTTAACAGTGTTCTGCACTTCCATTTCTAACAGGAACTGAAATGCTCACAATTTCAGAATGGAATTACAGGCAAAGAGGACAAAATAAATAATGAAAGTATATTGCAGAGTTGTTTTATTATATACAATTTATCATTTTATATTAGCATCTCAAAGTGTTTAATGTCCCTTTAAGTTATTGAGATCATGAAACTTTGATCTAGTGTTTTGACAAAGGCTTTTGGCCTCACCTTTATTAAATTCCTTTTTCTATTCTTGAAAGTTTAATATTTTCTATGCGACAGATATGAAGTCTTTCTATATGTTTTATGTTTTACACCATGTACCCTTTGTGTGCAGATCTGGTACAAATGACAATTATAAAGACAATACTAGTGATCTGTAAAGTGGCATAAGAGGATTACTTTTACTGCTGCTTACAATTCCTCCTATACAAACAACTAGACTACTGACCTTGTCTGCTGTGTTACTGCATTGTTCGCAAAATTTCAGTTAATTTGAAATTAGCAAGTCATGTGTTTTTTTTTTTTTTTCATCATTCTAAATGCATCGTTTTGCATTTTGTGCTTTATCTTTCCTGTGCTTTAGTGTTCTACTATGGTTTACATAAAAAACATTATGGATTGCTGAGTTTCTGTGAAAGACTTTCAAGGGTCTGTAGCAAGTATTAACCCCCCCTCGCTGCCTGAGGGAGTTACAGCTTATTCAGGATTCTTTTATTGCAGCCATCGTAAGCAGTTAAAGGGTGAAGAATTCTTATACACTATACCTATGCTGTATCTCTGCAAACCGAGTTTTGTTATCACTACTCCCAAGAAAACGTGTATGGTAATTATATTTTATTTATATTTAGGACACACACCAATTCCTGGATTTGCAGCTTATGGAGCATCAAAGGCAGCTCTCTCTATGTTCTCTGCAGTAATGAGGCAGGATCTCTTCAAGTGGGGGGTCAAAGTATCTACCATTCATCCTAGTGGTTTCAAAACAAGTAGGTATAACTTGCAACACATTATAAAACCAGCTGAGAGCGTAAAGATTTTTTCATAGAGTGTGTGTTATATATATGTGTGTGTGTATATGTATATGTGTGTGTGTATGTATGTATATATATAAATATATATATATATATATATACAACACACAGAGAAAACCCAGCACTCACTTACAAGCTCTCAGCTAAGATTTAAAAGCAAAAATGGAAAGGTTAGTCACCGCATCTGGCCAAATGGGACAAGCTCAGGTACCACGTCAAGGTCCTTTCCAATACCTGAGACCCTAAAACAGCCACACAATACAAGCTTTCAAATCCAAACAAACTGA